>NC_080382.1:41693808-41787348 GCF_014773155.1 Arachis stenosperma
AGAATAAGCTGAATTGAATAGAAGAACAATAGTAATTGCATTAATACTCGAGGTACAGCAGAGCTCCACACCTTAATCTATGGTGTGTAGAAACTCCACCATTGAAAATACATAAGAACAAGGTCTAGGCATGGCCGTGAGGCCAGCCCCCAAAACGTGATCAAAAGATTCAAAGATCTCAAGATGAAAATACAATAGCAAAAGGTCCTATTTGTAGAGAACTAGTAGCTTAGGGTTTACAAAGATGAGTAAATTACATAAAAATCCACTTCCGGGCCCACTTGGTGTGTGCTTGGGTTGAGCATTGAAGCTTTCATGTGTAGAGACTTTTCTTGGAGTTAAACGCCAGCTTTTGTTCCAGTTTGGGCGTTTAACTCCCATTCTTGTGCCAGTTCCGGCGTTAAACGCCAGAATTCTTGAGCTGACTTGGAACGCCTATTTGGGCCATCAAATCTCGAGCAAAATATGGACTATTAAACATTGCTGGAAAGCCCAGGATGTCTACTTTCCAACGCAATTGAGAGCGCACTAATTGGGCTTCTGTAGCTCCAGAAAATCCACTTTGAGTGCAGGGAGGTTAGAATCCAACAGCATCTGCAGTCCTTTTTAGCCTCTGAATCAAATTTTTGCTCAGGTCCCTCAATTTCAGCCAGAAAATACCTGAAATCACGGAAAAACACACAAACTCATAGTAAAGTCCAGAAAAGTGAATTTTAACTAAAAACTAATAAAAATATAATAAAAACTTACTAAAACATACTAAAAACAATGCCAAAAAGCGTATAAATTATCCGCTCATCAGAATCCTACTCGGAATACCACAGACAAGGTTAGACTTTCCGGATTCCCATGAATGCCGCCATCAATTCTAGCTTATACCACGAAGATTCTGATTAAGGAATCCAAGAGATATGCGCCCGGCCTAAGGTAGAACGGAAGTGGTTGTCAGTCACGCGCGTTCATAGGTGAGAATGATGATGAGTGTCAAGGATCATCACATTCATCAAGTTGAAGTGCAACGAATATCTTAGAATAAGAATAAGTCAAATTGAATAGAAAATAGTAGTAATTACATTGAAACTTGAGGTACAGCAGAGCTCCACACCCTTAATCTATGGTGTGTAGAAACTCCACCGTTGCAAATACATAAGTGAAAGGTCCAGGCATGGCTGAATGGCCAGCCCCCATGAAGGTCTAAGGACTAGGCGTCCAGAGATTGAATAATACAATCCAAGATATATAATAAACTAGTAAAAAGTTCTATTTATACTAAACTAGCTACTAGGGTTTACAGAGGTAAGTAATTGATGCATAAATTCACTTCCGGGGTAATTGATGCATAAATTCACTTCCGGGGCCCACTTGGTGAGTGCTTGGGCTGAGCTTGATCTATCCACGAGCTGAGGCTTCTTTTGGAGTTGAACGCCAAGTTGTAACGTGTTTTGGGCGTTCAACTCCGGTTTGTGACGTGTTTCTGGCGTTTGACTCCAGACAGCAACATGGAACTGGCGTTGAGCGCCAGTTTACATCATCTAATCATGAATAAAGTATGGACTATTATATATTGCTGGAAAGCTCTGGATGTATACTTTCCAACGCTGTTGAGAGCGCGCCATTTAGAGTTCTTTAGCTCCAGAAAATCCATTTCGAGTGTAGGGAGGTCAGATTCCAACAGCATCAGCAGTCCTTTGTCAGCCTCCTATCAGAGTTTTGCTCAGGTCCCTCAATTTCAGCCAGAAAATACCTAAAATCACAGAAAAACACACGAACTCATAGTAAAGTCCAGAAATGTGAATTTAGCATAAAAACTAATGAAAACATCCCTAAAAGTAAGTAGATCATACTAAAAACTACCTAAAAATAATGCCAAAAAGCGTATAAATTATCCTCTCATCACAGTTTTAGCATCTCACTTTTTCCTTTGAAGTTTAGATTGATTGGCTTCTCTAGGAACTTAGAATTTCGGATAGTGTTATTAATTCTCCTAGTTAAGTATGTTGATTCTTGAACACAGCTACTTTTATGAGTCTTGGCCATGGCCCTAAGCATTTTGTTTTCCAGTATTACCACCGGATACATAAATGCCACAGACACATGACTGGGTGAACCTTTTCAGATTGTGACTCAGCTTTGCTAGAGTTCCCAGTTAGAGGTGTTCAGAGCTCTTAAGTACACTCTTTTTGCTTTGGATCATGACTTTAACCACTCAGTCTCAAGCTTTTCACTTGGACCTTCATGACACAAACACATGGTTAGGGACAGCTTGATTTTGCCGCTTAGGCCTGGATTTATTTCCTTGGGCCCTCCTATCCATTGATGCTCAAGGCCTTGGATCCTTTTTACCCTTGCCTTTTGGTTTTAAGGGCTATTGGCTTTTTCTGCTTGCTTTTTCTTTTTCTTTCTATTTTTTCCGCCAATTTTTTTTTCGCAAGCTTTTGCTTTTTCACTGCTTTTTCTTGCTTCAAGAATCAATTTCATGATTTTTCAGATCATCAATAACATTTTTCTTTGTTCATCATTCTTTCAAGAGCCAACAATTTTAACATTCATAAACAACAAGATCAAAAATATGCACTGTTCAAGCATTCATTCAGAAAACAAAGAATATTGTCACCACATCAATATAATTAAACTAAATTCAAGGATAATTTTGAAATTTATGTACTTCTTATTCTTTTGAATTAAAACATATTTCAATTAAGAGAGGTGAAGGATTTTTGGAATTTAGTCATAGCTTTAAGACATAGTTACTACATACTAATGATCATGAAGTAGAGACACAAAACATAGATAAACATGTAACATAAAAATTGAAAAACAGAGAAATAAGAACAAGGAATGAGTCCACCTTAGTGGCGTCTTCTTCTTGAAGGACCAACAATGTCCTTAAGCTCTTCTATGTCCCTTCCTTGCCTTTGTTGCTCCTCCCTCATTGCTCTTTGATCTTCTCTTATTTCATGGAGAATGATGGAGTGCTCTTGATGTTCCACCCTTAATTGTTCCACATTGTAACTCAAATCTTCTAAGGAAGTGTTGAGTTGTTCCCAATAGTTGTTGGGAGGAAAGTGCATCCCTTGAGGCATCTCTGGGATTTCTTGGTGATGAGCTTCCTCATGCGTCCCTTGGGCTCCATGAGTGGGCTCTCTTGTTTGCTCCATCCTTTTCTTAGTGATGGGCTTGTCCTCTTCAATGAGGATGTCTCCATCTATGATAACTCCAGCTAAGTAACATAGATGGCAAATCAGATGAGGAAAGGCTAGCCTTGCCAAAGTAGAGGACTTATCGGCTATTTTGTAGAATTCATGGGAGATGACTTCATGAACTACTACTTCCTCTCCAATCATGATGCTATGAATCATGATGGCCCGATCCACAGTGACTTCAGATCGGTTGCTAGTGGGGATGATAGAGCAAACCATCCTCTAGCCACAGGCTTGAGGTCCAGTCTTCTTAGTTGAACCGGCTTACCTTTGGAGTCTTTTTTTCCATTGAGCTCCTTCCACACATATGTCCATAAGGACTTGGTCCAATGATGAGCGGATAATTTATATGCTTTTTGGCATTGTTTTTAGTATGTTTTTAGTATGATCTAGTTAGTTTTTAGTATATTTTTATTAGTTTTTAGTTAAAATTCACTTTTCTGGACTTTACTATGAGTTTGTGTATTTTTCTGTGATTTTAGGTATTTTCTGGCTGAAATTGAGGGATCTGAGCAAAAATCTGATTCAGAGACTGAAAAGGACTGCAGATGCTGTTGGATTCTGACTTCCTGCACTCGAAGTGGATTTCTGGAGCTACAGAAGCCCAATTGGCGCGCTCTCAACGGCGTTGGAAAGTAGACATCCTGGGCTTTCCAGCAATATGATAGTCCATACTTTGCCCAAGATTTGATGGCCAAACCGGCGTTCAAAGTCACCTCAAGAAATCCCAGCGTTAACGCTGGAACTGGCACCCAAATGGGAGTTAAACGCCCAAACTGGCATAAAAACTGGCGTTTAACTCCAAGAAGAGTCTCTACACGAAAATGCTTCATTGCTCAGCCCAAGCACACACCAGTGGGCCCGGAAGTGGATTTTTATGTCATTTACTCATCTCTGTACACCCTAGGCTACTAGTTTTCTATAAGTAGGACCTTTTACTATTGTATTGAATATCGGGGGTAGCTATCTTCATTTTTATGCTATCTTAGATCATTGGGAGGCTGGCCATTCGGCCATGCCTAGACCTTATGCTTATTATTTTCAACGGTGGAGTTTCTACACACCATAGATTAAGGTGTGGAGCTCTGCTGTACCTCGAGTGTTAATGCAATTACTATTGTTCTTCTATTCAATTCCGCTTGTTCTTTGTCCAAGATATCACTTGTTCTTCAACTTAATGAAGGTGATGATCGTCACGGATCATCACCATTCTCACTCATGAACAAAGTGACTGACAACCACTCTTGTTCTACAAGCATCTGAGGCTTAGTGAATATCTCTTGGATTTCTGATAACACGATGCATGGTTGATCGCCTGACAACCGAGTGCTCGCCTGACAAACGAGCCAGCCATTCCGTGAGATCAGAGTCTTCGTGGTATAGGCAAGAACTGATGGCGGCATTCAGAGAATCCGGAAGGTCTAACATTGTCTGTGGTATTCTGAGTAGGATTCAATGATTGAATGACTGTGACGTGCTTCAAACTCCTAGCAGGCTAGGGCGTTAGTGACAGACGCAAAAGAATCATGGATTCTATTCCGGCCTGAACGAGAACCGACAGATGATTAGCCTATGCTGTGACAGAGCATCAGGGACTATTTTCACTGAGAGGATGGGAGGTAGCTGCTGACAACAGTGAACCCTACACGAGCTTGCCATGGAAAGGAGTAAGAAGGATTGGATGAAGGCAGTAGGAAAGCAGAGACGGAAGGGAAGGCATCTTCATACGCTTGTCTGAAGCTCTTACACCAATGTATACATAAGTATCTCTATCTTTATCTTTATGCTTTATTCGTTCATCACTATACCCATTTGAGTCTGCCTGACTAAGATCTACAAGATGACCATAGCTTGCTTCATACCACCAATCTCCGTGGGATCGACCCTTACTCGCGTAAGGTTTATTACTTGGACGACCCAGTGCACTTACTGGTTAGTTGTGCGAAGTTGTGTTTATGCCATGGTATTGAGCACCAAGTCTTTGGAGCCATTACTAGGGATTGTTTATGTTTTGAAAAGTATTGATCACAATTTCGTGCACCAAGTTTTTGGCGCCGTTGCCGGGATTGTTCTTGTGTATGGACAACTGACGTTCATCTTGTTGCTTAGATTAGGCATTTATTTTTTTTCGAAATTCTTGAAGGTGAATTCTAGAGTTTCATGATGATTTGTTAAAATCTGGCTGGCTGAGAAGCCATGTCTAATTCCATTGGACCGAGGTTTCAACTTATCATCACAAGAGCTTGATGATCTTTATCAATCTTGCTTTTGGAGCAGTGATTTGCTAAGGTTTGGCTGGCCTTTGGCCATGTCTAGTGTTTTGGACCGAAGCTTTCTTTGAAAGCTTGGCTGGCTGTGAAGCCATGTCTAATTCCTGGACCGGAGTCTTAGACTAGCATTGCACTGATTCCTGGAATTCTCATTAAGAATTTTGATATCTTTTTCCACTTAATTTTCGAAAAAAAAACACAAAAAAAAATTTATAAAATCATAAAATCCAAAAATATTTCTTGTTTGAGTCTAGAGTCTCATCTTAAGTTTGGTGTCAAATGCATGTTTTTGTTATATTTTTCGAATCCATGCATGTATTTCTTTGTTTTGATCTTTGAATTCTATTGACTTGAGTATCTTGTTTTCATATAGTGTCAGTAGTATACAAACTGCTAAGTTTGGTGTCTTGCATGCATTGCTATTTGTTCTTGTTGCATTTTGATTATTAAAAATCCAAAATATTTTTAATTTGTGTCTTTTCAAGTCATAATACAAAGAATTGAAGATTCAACATACTGCAGAGGAATTATACAGAAAAAGCTGGGCATTCAAAATGCCCAGTGAAGAAGACAGACTGGCGTTTAAACGCCAGCCAGGGTATCTGGTTGGGCATTTAACGCCCAAAAGGGTGCATTTTGGGCGTTAAACGCCAGAATGTATACCATTCTGGCGTTTAAACGCCAGGATGGTGCTAGGAGGAAGATTTTTTTTCAAAATCAATTTTTTTTTTTTCAAGTTTTCAAAGTTTTTCAAAATCAAATCTTTTTCAAATCATATCCTTTCAATCAAATGTTTTCAAAATCAATTTCTTTCCTTTTTTAAAGATACTTACTAATTAATGATTTGATTGAACATCTCAAATTTGTTGCCTTTTCTGTTGAGAAAGGTTTAATGTTTGAATCATATCTTTTCTTGTTAGGCAAGTCATTAATTTTCAAAATCAAATCTTTTTTTTAAATTTGTTTTCAAATTATATCTTTTCAAATTGTTTTCAAATCATATCTTCTCAATCACATCTTTTTAATCACATCTTTTTCAAAAGTTTTCAATCAAATCCTTTTGACTTCTAATTTCAAATCTTTTTCAAAATCACTTGATTTCTTTTCCACTCTTATTTTCGAAAATCAATTAAGTGTTTTTCAAAATGTTTTCAAAATCTTCTAATTATTTTCGAAAATTACTCCCCTCCTTCTCACATCCTTCTATTTATGGAGTACCACTCCTTCTCAATGCACAATTCGAACCTTATCTAATTAAAGTTCGAATTCTTCTTCTCCTTCTTCTTTCTATTTTCTTTTTCCTCTGACACCTCAAGGAATCTCTATACTGTGACATAGAGGATTCCACGGTTTCTTGTTCTCTTCTCTTTCATAGCAGGAACAAAGACAAAGGCATTCTTGTTGAAGCTGACCCTGAACCCGAAAGGACCTTGAAGAGAAAGCTAAGAGAAGCCAAAGCACAACTCTCTGTAGAGGACCTGACCGAATTCTTCAAAGAAGAAGAAGACATGGCAGCCGAAAACAACAACAATGCAAACAATGCAAGGAAGGTGATGGGTGACTTTACTGCACCTACTCCCGACTTCTATGGGAGAAGCATCTCTATCCCTGCCATTGGAGCAAACAACTTGAGCTTAAGCCTCAATTAGTTTCTCTAATGCAACAGAATTGCAATTCCATGGACTTCCAATGGAAGATCCTCATCAGTTCTTAGCTGAGTTCTTGCAAATCTGTGACACAGTCAAGACTAATGGGGTAGACCCTGAGGTCTATAGACTGATGCTATTCCCTTTTGCTGTAAGAGACAGAGCTAGAATATGGTTGGACTCTCAACCTAAAGAAAGCCTGGACTCTTGGGAAAAGCTAGTCAATGCCTTCTTGGCAAAGTTCTTTCCACCACAAAGATGGAGTAAGCTTAGAGTGGAGGTCCAAACCGTCAAACAGAAGGATGGAGAATCCCTCTATGAAGCTTGGGAAAGATACAAACAATTAATCAGAAAATGTCCCTCTGACATGCTTTCTGAATGGAGCATCATAGGTATTTTCTATGATGGTCTCTCTGAACTATCTAAGATGTCCTTGGATAGCTCTGCTGGAGGATCTCTTCATCTGAAGAAGACGCCTACAGAGGCTCAAGAGCTAATTGAAATGGTTGCAAATAACCAATTCATGTACACTTCTGAAAGGAATCCTGTGAACAATGGGACTAGTCAGAAGAGAGGAGTTCTTGAGATTGACACTCTGAATGCCATACTGGCTCAGAACAAGATATTGACTCAGCAAGTCAATTTGATTTCTCAAAGTCTGTCTGGAATGCAAAATGCACCTGGCAGTACTAAGGAAGCTTCATCTAAGGAAGAAGCTTATGATCCTGAAAATCCTTCAATGGAAGAGGTGAATTACCTAGGAGAACCCTATGGAAACACCTATAATTCTTCATGGAGAAATCACCCAAATTTCTCATGGAAGAATCAAGAGAGACCTCAACAAGGTTTCAATAACAATAATGGTGGAAGAAACAGGCTTGGCAATAACAAGCCTTTTCCATCATCTTCTCAGCAACAGACAGAGAGTTCTAAGAAGAATACCTCTGACTTAGCAACAATGGTCTCTGATCTAATCAAAACCACTCAAAGTTTCATGAATGAAACAAGGTCCTCCATCAGAAATTTGGAAGGACAAGTGGGACAGCTGAGCAAGAAAATTACTGAACTCCCTCCTAGTACTCTCCCAAGTAATACAGAAGAAAATCCCAAAGGAGAGTGCAAAGCCATAACCATGGCCGAATATGGAGAGGAAAGAGAGGAGGTGGACGCCACTGAGGAAGACCTCAATGGGCGTGCACCAACCTCCTCTGTGTTCCCCAATGAGGAACCATGGGAATCTGAGGCTCAAAATGAGACCATAGAGATTCCATTGGACTTACTTTTGCCTTTCATGAGCTCTGATGAGTATTCTTCCTCTGAAGAGGATGAGTATGTCACTGAAGAGCAAGTTGCTAAATACCTTGGAGCAATCATGAAGCTAAATGACAAGTTATTCGGAAATGAGACTTGGGAAGATGAACCTCCCTTTCTCACCAAAGAACTGGATGACTTGTCTAGGCAAAAATTACCTCAAAAGAGACAAGATCCTGGGAAGTTTTCCATACCTTGTACCATAGGCACCATGACCTTCAAGAAGGCCCTGTGTGACTTAGGGTCAAGTGTGAACCTCATGCCTCTCTTTGTAATGGAGAAGCTAGGGATCTTTGAGGTACAAGCTGCAAAAATCTCACTAGAGATGGCAGACAACTCAAGAAAACAAGCTTATGGACTTGTAGAGAATGTTTTGGTTAAGATTGAGGACCATTACATCCCTACTGATTTCATAGTCCTAGAGACTGGGAAGTGCATGGATGAATCCATCATCCTTGGCAGACCCTTCCTAGCCACAGCAAAGGCTGTGATTGATGTTGATAGAGGTGAACTAATCATTCAAGTGAATAAAGAATCCTTTGTGTTTAAGGCTCAAGGATATCCCTCTGTCACCATGGAGAGGAAGCATGAAGAGCTTCTCTCAAATCAGAGACAAACAGAGCCCCCACGGTCAAACTTTAAGTTTGGTGTTGGGAGGCCACAACCAAACTCTAAGTTTGGTGTTGAACCCCCACATTCAAGCTCTAAGTTTGGTGTTGGAAGGTTCCAACATTGCTCTGAGTATCTGTGAGGCTCCATGAGAGCCCTCTGTCAAGCTACTGACATTAAAGAAGCGCTTGTTGGGAGGCAACCCAATGATTATATTTTATATATTTCTCTTTGTTATTTTATGTTTTTTGTAGGTTGATGATCATAAGAAGTCACAAAATCCATTGAAAAAGCAAAAACAGAATGAAAAACAGGAAGAAAAACAGCACACCCTGGAGGAAGAATTCACTGGCGTTTAAACGCCAGTGAAGCTAGCATTTGGGCGTTTAACGCCCAGTCTGGCACCATTCTGGGCGTTTAACGCCAGAAAGGGCACCAGACTGGCGTTAAACGCCAGAAAGGGCTAGAACCTGGCGTTAAACGCAGGAATGGGCACCAGCCCGGCGTTTAACGCCAGAAATAGCTCAAAACGTGATTTTGAGCACATTTGGTGCAGGGATAACTTTTCCTTGACACCACAGGATCTGTGGAACCCACAGGACCCCACCACCACTCTCTCTTCTTCCCCCATTCACCAATCACCTCAACATCTCTTCCCCAAAAACCCTTCACCTATCAAATCCCATCTTTCTCTTCACCACTCACATCCATCCTTCATAAAACCCCACCAACCTCACCCTTCAAATTCAAACCACTTTCCCTCCCAAACCCACCCATAATGGCCGAACCTCATCTCCCCTCTCTCCTATATAAACCCTTCTTCACCCCTTCATTTTCACACAACCTAAACAACACTTCTCCCCCTCTTTGGCCGAATACACCACCATCTCCCTCTTCCTCATTTCTTCTTCTTCTACTCTCTTCTTTCTTCTTTTGCTCGAGGACGAGCAACCATTTTAAGTTTGGTGTGGTAAAAGCGTTGCTTTTTCGTTTTCCATAACCATTATGGCATCCAAGGCCGGAGAAACCTCTAGAAAGAGGAAAGGGAAGGCAAAAGCTTCCACATCCGAGTCATGGGAGATGGATAGATTCATCTCAAGGGTGCATCAAGACCACTTCTATGAAGTTGTGGCCTTGAAGAAGGTGATCCCCGAGGTCCCCTTTTCACTCAAAAAGGGTGAATATCCGGAGATTCGCCATGAGATCCGAAGAAGAGGTTGGGAAGTACTTACCAACCCCATTCAACAAGTCAGAATCTTGATGGTTCAAGAGTTCTATGCCAATGCATGGATCACAAAGAACCATGATCAAAGTATGAACCCGGATCCAAAGAATTATCTTACTATGTGTTCCGAGGGTTACCTGAAACGTGCAGCTCGGTCTTCCGGCAAGGCCCGAGGTGGGGGGTCTGTGACCCGAGCTGGTTGTGCTGAACGGCGGGGGGTTGTACCTGCAATGACACTCCGATGCTTAAGTTAGCATGGGTCCAAGCAGATATCAAGTAGAATTAGAGTATGAGTTATACCTGGGTGCTCCAGTGTATTTATAGTAGTTGGCTGCGATCATCCCTGGATAAGATATTCTTATCTTATCTTATCTTTTGGGAGATTCATCTCTATCTTTGCGGAACCGCCTTTCCCAGGCCCTTTCGGCCTTTAGGTTTTGGGCTTAGTTCCTTCTGATGGGCCTTTCTTTGGCCTGTTTGTCCGAGGTCCGACCTCGAACGTGGGCCTTGGGTCGAGGTCGGGCCTTCTATCAGCTTTACCGAGTTTGGAGAGCTCGGTCAGGGTATGAACAGTGCCCCTGCCCCAGTTCGTCTTTTTTCGGAAGGTCGAGCTCGGGCATAGTAGTTTTTTCAAAATTTGAAAACGGTCGTTTCAGCATTTATTGCTTGTTACCGTTTCTTCCTCGATTTCCGTGCGGTGCTCTGTGGAGGCTTTATTTATTTGCCCCTTTCTTCATTTTTCTTTGTTTATTCATCACTTCTTTTCGAGCATCTTCTCTTCTTTCTCTCTGTTCTTCGTCTTCCATTTTTTGTGCGTTTTTTCAGAGTTCTTTTCTGCGCCGCCGTTTTTCCTTTCGTCGGAGCTCGTCGCTTTCTTCTTTTCCAGGTTTGCTTTTTTCGCTTTTATTCTTCGTACGCTTCTTTTTTCTGATATCTTCTATGCCCGGGTTGCCCCGAAAAGAGGCGCCGCTATTGCTTTGTATGTGTGTGTGGGGGGACTCTTTTCTCCGATCCATTTTGTTATTCGAGTTGCTGCCTTCTTGTTTGTAAAAGAACTTTGCTTTCTTTTGTTTTTGTTGAATTTGGTTTTTCTGCCTTTGTGTGATTTTTGTCTTGCTGTTGTATTCTTTCTTTGTAGGCAAGATTTTTTTATGTCTCGAAAGGTGTTTCAAGCAATGTCGACCAAGATTCCGAGTGGTCTAGGTTGGGTAGATCCTGCTCCTTTAAGGGTCCCGTCTGTTGTAGATTCTGAGTATCTGATTAGGTTCCGTAGGGAGTGTAGTATTTGTGAGAACAGGGAGTCTGAGCGGGATTACGAGTTAGCAGCCCCGGAGTCCGAGGAGAGGGTATGTTTTCCGCCGTTAGAGAGTTCCGAGAAACTTTTCTTCTATGCTTATGATTGTTTCTTCTCCAAGCTAGGTGTCCGTCTTCCTTTCACCGACCTGGAATCCGAGGTCCTTTGGTCTTGTAACCTTGCCCCTACACAACTCCATCCGAACTCTTGGGCGTTTTTAAAGCTTTTCCAACTTTTGTGTCAGATTTTAGGCGTCTCCCCTTCTGTTTCTCTTTTTTCTTATCTGTTTGTACTGACGAAGCCGGGGTCGGGTGCTGGGAAGGTGTCCTGGGTTTCGTTTAGGGCTAACCAGGGTAGGAAATTTTGCACTTTGTATGATGAGTCGTTTCACGATTTCAAAAACTATTACTTCAAAGTCCGGGCTGTTGGAGATGTCCGACCTTTTTTCTTAGATGAGAGTGGGGAGCCTTCGTTTCCTCTTTGTTGGCAAGAGAGTGTGGTGTCGGTTAAGTACACTTTCGAGAGTCTAGATGAGGTGGAACAGGCTTTCGTTGGTGTGTTGAGCAGTCTGTGGGGTCGGGCACCTTACTTGGATACGAAGAAAATGTTGGGAGATCCAAGCCTTCTCCGTTCCGAGTTAGGTAGCTCTCGACCTCTTTTTGAGATTTCATTTTCATATTTTGACTTTGTTTTGAACTTTCTGTTTGATAACCTCTTTGTTTCGTTTCTGCAGAGATGTCTTCTCAGGCTGATTCTATGAAGTTTCTCCGTCGAGCGAAGAAATCTGCGGCATCTCGGAATATCGAGGCTGAAGCTTCTCCCCAACCTTCTCCGCAGAAGACTACAATTGGTGTTCAGACTCGGTCGAAGACCATTCCGGTCCCTCAGTTCCGAGCTATAACTCAGGATCCTCCGACCTCCGGACCCGGTCAGCTTTCCCCGTCCTCGACCTCGGGTCCTCCCCCCAAGAAACAGAAGACTTCTCGAGAGCCTGCTGGTTTCAATGACAAGGATTTCGATGCTCTCGGTTGGGTTGAGCAGCACATTCTTCCTCAGACTTTTATTTCTACTGATGATGCGTCCATGGAGCATCACTTTCAGTATATGGCGCGGAGTTGTGTTCGGATGGCTAGCCTTCATACCGCCATTGCTCGGGAGTTTAAGAAAGCTCCCCTTGGGGCGACCAGCTCCCGACTTGAGAAGGCCCGGTCCGAGCTTGATAAGGTTAGTCAGCTGAAGGATGCTAGGATTGCCGAGCTGGAGGAGTCTTTGGAGGAAGAGAAGACTAGGGCTACCGCGGCTGTGGCGGTGGCGAAGACGTCTGAGGAGATGGCGAGGGTGGCGACGGAGAACTATACCAAGCTGTATGCTGAGCTTGTGGAGACGAAGGAGAAGCTGCAATCTGCGCGGGATGACTTTTATGAGCTGGAAGATAATGTGGCCAAGGGTATGGATGCTATGTTTGTGAATTTGAGGGATCAGGTCCGGGTTCTTGCTCCCGAATTGGATCTCAGTTTGTTCAGTACGGATAACATGGTTGTGGAGGGGAAGATTGTTCCTGCCCCTGTTGAGGATGAGGTTCCGATGTCCGACCCCAAGGCTCCGGTGTCCGACCCCGAGGCTCCGGTCGTGAACCCGACTTCACCTTTGGCCGAGGATAGAGTTGGTATGGAGGTTCCAAGCGATGGTGCTGTTCCTGCAGTCCCGATATCCATGTTTCAGCCAGGTGTTGATGCGGAGTCTGGAAAGGGCCTTGATCCTCTGTAATTTTTTGTACTTTTTGTGCTTTTGCCCGACCTGTGGGCTTTTTGTTTTTTGGATGTTTTCTGCAAACATTTTGGACACCTGTTCTGCTATTTTAGCTACTCTTCTAGCTTTATTATGCCATGCTTTGTGTTTCGATTGTCTCGTTCCGCTTTTATGCTTTTTAGTTGTTCTCGGGTAACAACTTTTTAGCTAGCGTTTTGACTTCTCGCTTTTTGCTTTTTTAGTTGTTTTTGGGTAACAACTTTTTAGCTAGCGCTTTGACTTCTCGCTTTTTGCTTTTTAGTTGTTTTTGGGTAACAACTTTTTAGCTAGTGCCTTGACTTTCTCGCTTTTTGCTTTTTAGTTGTTTTTGGGTAACAACCTTTTAGCTAGCGCCTTGACTTTCTCGCTTTTTGCTTTTTAGTTGTTTTTGGGTAACAACTTTTTAGCTAGTGCCTTGACTTTCTCGCTTTTTGCTTTTTAGTTGTTTTTGGGTAACAACCTTTTAGCTAGCGCCTTGACTTTCTCGCTTTTTGCTTTTTAGTTGTTTTTGGGTAACAACTTTTTAGCTAGCGCCTTGACTTTCTCGCTTTTTGCTTTTTAGTTGTTTTTGGGTAACAACTTTTTAGCTAGCGCCTTGACTTTCTCGCTTTTTGCTTTTTAGTTGTTTTGGGTAACAACTTTTTAGCTAGCGTTTCTCGAAGTCCTGGTTCTTTGCCAGCTTCTTTCTTGGGTCCGAGTTTACTCTCGGACATCGGGATCCTTGAGTACCCCTTTGGTCAGGTCCGACTTCGTTGTTTGGTCGGCCTTTTTTAAGTTATTTTGTAACTTCTTTTCTATTTGGCTTTTTGAGCCATTTCAGAGTTACTTTTATAACTTCTCACATTAATTTGAACCTCGTCGCTTCATCTTTGCCGACCTCGTATGGCCTTTGGCAAATGATTTTTTGCGTTTTGCCGAGCATAAATTAATGCGCCTTGGTGGGGTACTTTTTAGGATATGCTTTATAACGAGAAAGAGAAAATAAAGAAATTTGATTAGTATTAAAAAGAAGAATATGTACAAAGTGTTTACCCTTTTGACTAGGCCGGGTGTCCTACTTAACCGGGTGTCTCATTAAAAAACCCTCGTGGGGAAAAAGAGTACACCTCGGGTTAAGTTTTTCTAGCTGTAGTATCGTCTTAGGTTACAGGCGTGCCAGGTTCTGGGCAGCTCATTGCCTTCTAGGTCGGATATCTTGTAGTAGCCTGTCCCTAAGACTTCTGTTACTTTGTAGGGCCCCTTCCAATTTGCGGCTAGCTTTCCTTCTCCCGATTTTTGTGTTCCGATGTCGTTTCGGATTAAAATCAGGTCGTGAGTGGAGAAGCTTCGTTTTATCACCTTTCGGTTATATCTGAGGGCCGTTCGTCGTTTTAAGACTTCTTCTCTGATTCGGGCTTTTTCTCGGACCTCGGGTAGGAGGTCGAGTTCTTCCCTTTGTGCCTGAGGGTTGCCTCCTTCGTTGTAGAAGATGGTTCTGGGTGATCCTTCGTCTATTTCGACGGGAATCATTGCCTCCATTCCGTAGGCTAGTCGGAATGGGGATTCTCCTGTTGTAGAGTGCGGGGTTGTCCGATATGCCCATAATACCTGGGGGAGTTCATCGGCCCATGCCCCTTTGGCCTCTTGGAGTCTTCGTTTTAACCCGGCCAAGATGACTTTATTTGCGGCCTCTGCTTGTCCATTGGCTTGCGGTGTTCGACCGATGTGAACTGCTGTTTGATTTTTAGCTCGGCCACCAAGTTCTGAAAACTTGTGTCTGTGAACTGTGTTCCATTGTCTGTTGTGATGGAGTAGGGGACTCCGAACCTCGTGACAATGTTTTTGTATAGGAATTTACGGCTTTTCTGAGCCGTAATAGTGGCTAAGGGTTCAGCCTCGATCCACTTTGTGAAGTAGTCGACCCCTACTATGAGGTACTTGACTTGCCCCGGTCCTTGTGGGAATGGGCCGAGTAGGTCGAGTCCCCACTTTGCGAAGGGCCATGGTGCGGTGATGCTTATGAGGTCTTCGGGCGGTGCTTTGTGAAAATTGGCGTTTTTTTGGCAGGGGGGCATATTTCACAAACTCTGCCGCGTCTCTTTGCAAGGTCGGCCAGTAGAACCCGGCTCTGACTATTTTCTTGGACAGGGCCCGGGCTCCGAGATGGTTCCCACACATGCCTTTGTGGACTTCTTCGAGGACGCTCTTTGTTTCTGTGGTCGGGACGCACCTCAGGAGGGGGTTTGAGAATCCTCTTCTGTATAATACGTCGTGGATTAACGTGTAGTTCTGGGCGTCTTTTGTAAGCCTTTTAGCTTCTTTTCTTTCGGCGGGAGAGTTCCCGATTTCAGATAGTTGAGTATGGGGGTTATCCATCCTTGTTGTTGCCCGGATATATTTAGTATTTCTTCCTCCCTTAACACGGAGGGGGATTGTAGAGTTTCTTGGAGGAGACTTCTGTTGTTCCCTCCGGGCTTGGTGCTAGCAAGTTTTGAGAGGGCGTCTGCCCGGGCATTTTGCTCCCGGGGTATGTGCTGGATTTGTATTTCCGGGAAGTGTCGTAATTGCGCCTGTGTTTGGTCTAGGTATTTTTTCATAGTAGGGTCTTTGGCCTGGTAGCTTCCATTTACTTGTGATGTGACGACCTGGGAGTCGCTGAAGATCGTGATCCTCTTTGCTCTGACCTCTTCGGCTAGTTTTAGTCCCGCTAGTAGGGCTTCGTATTCGGCTTGGTTATTTGAGGCCTGGAACTCGAATTTTAGGGATAGCTCAATCCGTGTTCCTTGATCGCTTTCGAGTATAACACCGGCCCCACTTCCTGTTTTGTTTGAGGATCCGTCGACATACAGATTCCATGAGAGTGGGGTTCCCAGGGTCTCAGTGTATTCTGCGACGAAGTCGGCTAGGTATTGAGATTTTATGGCAGTCCGGGCTTCATAGTGGAGGTCGAACTCGGACAATTCCACCGCCCATTGTAGGATTCGTCCTGCCATGTCTGTCTTTTGTAGGATGTGTCTCATGGGTTGGTTTGTCCGGACTTTGATGGTGTGGGCTTGAAAGTAGGGGCGGAGTCTCCGAGCTGTGAACACTAGTGCATAGGCGAATTTCTCTATTTTCTGATAGTTTAATTCGACCCCTTGTAGTGCTTTGCTTACGAAGTATATGGGGTGTTGCCCCTCCTCATTTTCTCGTATTAGTGCCGAGGCGACTGCCCGATGTCCGACCGACAGGTATAGTACGAGCTCTCCCCCTTTTAGAGGTCGGGTTAAGATTGGTGGCTGCCCGAGGAATTCCTTGAATTCTTGGAAGGCCTTTTCGCATTCCGGGGTCCAAGAGAAGGGTTTCCCTTTCTTTAGGAGTGAGTAGAGAGGGAGTGATCTTATCGCTGATCCTGCCAAGAATCTTGATAGGGCGGCTAGTCTCCCATTTAGTTGTTGTACTTCTTTGACACACGTCGGGCTTTTCATATTGAGTATTGCTTGGCATTTGTCCGGGTTTGCTTCGATGCCTCTCTGAGTCAGCATGAAGCCTAAGAACTTCCCGGCTTCTGCGGCGAAGGTGCACTTTGTCGGGTTAAGTCTCATGTTGTGTTTCCGGAGGGTGTCGAAGATACTGCTGAGGTCGGCGACCAAGTTTCTGTCTTCTTGTGTCTTTACTAGCATGTCGTCGACGTACACCTCTAGCTGTAGCCCGATGTGTTCTGAGAACACTTTGTTCATTAGCCTCTGGTAGGTTGCCCCTGCGTTCTTCAGCCCGAAGGGCATTACTACGTAGCAGTAGTTTGCCCTTGGGGTTATGAACGAGGTCTTTTCTTGGTCGGGTCCATACATCGGGATTTGATTGTATCCCGAGTATGCATCCATGAAGGAGAGGTATCTGTAGCCCGAAGCGGCATCGACTAAGGCGTCGATGTTCGGAAGTGGATATGGATCTTTGGGGCAGGCTTTGTTGAGATCCGTGTAGTCGACGCACATCCTCCATTTTCCATTGGGCTTCTTCACTAGGACCACGTTTGCGAGCCATAGGGGGTACTTTACTTCCCTAATGAACCCTGCATCTAGTAGTGCTTGCACTTGTTCTTCTATTGCTTGCATGCGTTCGGGCCCGAGCTTCCTGCGTCTTTGTTGGACAGGTCGGGATCCCGGGTATACTGATAGCTTATGGCACATCAGGTCGGGGCTTATGCCTGGTATATCGGAGGCTTTCCAGGCGAAGAGGTCGGAATTCTCCCTTAAGAGGGTTGTGAGTTCCTCCTTTAGGCCTGCCTCGAGGTTTGCCCCTATGTTTGTTACTTTCTCGGGTGTGTTCCCGATCTGGATCTTTCGGTCTCTCCTTCTGGTTGTGGCCGAAGATCTTCTCGGGCTTGGACTCGCCCGAGTTCTATTGTGTTGACCTCTTTCCCTTTTAGGCTCAGGCTTTCGTTGTAGCATCGTCGTGCTAGTTTTTGGTCGCCTTTTAGGGTAGCGATTCCCTTTGCGGTAGGGAACTTCATACAGAGGTGTGGGGTCGAGACTATAGCCGCTAGTCTGTTTAGGGTTGGTCGTCCGATGAGGGCATTGTATGCTGAAGTGACGTCGACTACAATGTAGTCGATGCTTAGTGTTTTGGTTTGCTCGCCTTTTCCAAAGGTAGTGTGTAATGAGATGTATCCCAAGGGGCGGATCGGGGTATCTCCTAGTCCAAACAGGTCAGTGGGGTAGGCTTTTGGCTCTTTTTCTTCGAGTCCGAGCTTGTCGAAGGCTGCTTTGAACAGGATATCTGCTGAGCTTCCTTGGTCGATCAGGGTTCGATGTAAGTTGGCGTTGGCTAGGATGATGGTGATCACCATAGGGTCGTCGTGTCCGGGTATTATTCCAAGAGCATCTTCTCAGGTAAATGAGATAGTAGGTAACTCGGGTAAGGGGCTGTCTTCTCGGACATGGTAGACTTCTTTGAGGTGTCTCTTCCGTGAGGATTTGGATGTCCCTCCCCCTGCGAAACCTCCGTTTATCATGTGTATGTGCCTTTCAGGAGTTCGCGGGGTTCGTGTTTGCTCGGCCCGATCTTCGTTATCTCCCCGTCTTCTCTTTCTGGTTTCTTCTCCTTTCTCAGCTATGTATCTGTCGAGTTTTCCCTCTCTGGCTAGCTTTTCTATAACATTCTTTAAGTCGTGGCAGTCGTTAGTAGAGTGGCCGTAGAGTCTGTGATATTCGCAGTACTCGGACCGATCTCTTCCTGCTCTCTTGTGCTTCAGAGGTTTGGGTGGTGGGATCTTCTCGGTGTGGCATACTTCTCTGTAGACGTCTACCAGGGAGACTCGGAGGGGAGTGTAGCTGTGGTATTTTCGTGGCTTGTCCGAGTTGGATTCTTCTTTCTTTTTCTGTTCCCGATCTCGATCTCGGGGCGGGTAGGTTGACTCCTTCCTGGAAGAGTCTCTCAGCTGGGAGGTTTCTTCCATGTTGATATACTTTCCTGCCCGTTCTTGTACTTCGTATAAGGAGGTCGGGTATCTTTTGGATAGGGATTGGCTAAACGGTCCTTCTTTTAGGCCGTTTGCTAGTCCCATGATGGCTGCTTCCGTGGGCAAGTGTTGTATGTCCAGGCAGGCCTTGTTGAATCGCTCCATGTACTCTCTGAGAGTTTCTTGGTTGCCTTGTTTGATCCCGAGTAGGCTGGGGGCATGTTTTGCCTTGTCCTTTTGAATAGAGAACCTTGTTAAGAATTTTTTGGTCAGGTCTTCAAAGCTGGAGATTGATCCTGGTGGCAGGTTGTCGAACCACTTCATGGCTGACTTAGTGAGAGTGGTGGGGAAGGCTTTGCATCGAATCGCGTCGGAGGCGTCGACTAAGTACATTCTGCTTCTGAAATTGCTGAGGTGATGACTTGGATCGGTGGTGCCGTCGTAGAGGTCCATATCTGGTGGTTTGAAGTTTCGCGGTACCTTCTCTTTCATGATCTCTTGTGTGAAGGGATCATGGTTGCTTTCGGGAGTGGTGCCGTGTTCCGTCCGATCTTTTAGGTTGGCCTCTATCTTCCGCAGTTTTTCTTCCAATTCTCTGCGTTTGCGAGCTTCCCTTCTCAGATCCTGTTCAGTTTCCTTCTGCTTCTTTACGTCCTCTTCGAGTTGTCTCAGCCGGCTTTGTTGTGCCCGAACTGTTTCCAGAATCTCCGAACTTTTTTCTCTTTCGGGATTTTGTGGATCTTTGTCTGGGGGTGATGTCTTTGGGCGATTCTGTTTGTTTCCTCCTGGAGTGCGTGGTGATAGAGGGCTGTCCGGCCGTTCTCCGGTGTCAACTTCCTCTTCTTGTTCTGATGCAGCGTGGTTATTGTTGGGAGGGTCGTCCGCCATGGTAAAGGGATGACTTCCAGGTCCCCGGCAACGGCGCCAATGTTCCGAGGGTTACCTGAAACGTGCAGCTCGGTCTTCCGGCAAGGCCCGAGGTGGGGGGTCTGTGACCCGAGCTGGTTGTGCTGAACGGCGGGGGGTTGTACCTGCAATGACACTCCGATGCTTAAGTTAGCATGGGTCCAAGCAGATATCAAGTAGAATTAGAGTATGAGTTATACCTGGGTGCTCCAGTGTATTTATAGTAGTTGGCTGCGATCATCCCTGGATAAGATATTCTTATCTTATCTTATCTTTTGGGAGATTCATCTCTATCTTTGCGGAACCGCCTTTCCCAGGCCCTTTCGGCCTTTAGGTTTTGGGCTTAGTTCCTTCTGATGGGCCTTTCTTTGGCCTGTTTGTCCGAGGTCTGACCTCGAACGTGGGCCTTGGGTCGAGGTCGGGCCTTCTATCAGCTTTACCGAGTTTGGAGAGCTCGGTCAGGGTATGAACACTATGGTTCGGGGGAAATACTTGGATTTTAGTTCGGAAAGTGTAAGGTTGGCATTCAATTTGCCTATGATGCAAGGAGATGAACATCCTTACACTAGAAGGGTCAACTTTGATCAAAGGTTGGACCAAGTCCTCACAGTCATATGTGAAGAGGGCGCACAATGGAAGAGAGATTCAAGAGGCAAGCCGGTTCAATTAAGAAGGCATGACCTCAAGCCCATGGCTAGAGGATGGTTGGAGTTCATTCAACGCTCAATCATTCCCACTAGCAACCGGTCCGAAGTTACTCTAGACCGGGCCATCATGATTCATAGCATCATGATTGGAGAAGAAGTGGAAGTTCATGAGGTTATAGCCCAAGAACTCTATAAAGTGGCGGACAAGTCTTCCACCTTGGCAAGGCTAGCCTGTCCTCATCTCATTTGTCACCTCTGTTATTCAGTTAGAGTTGGCATAGAAGGAGATACCCCCATTGATGAGGACAAGCCCATCACCAAGAAAAGGATGGAGCACACAAGAGACCCCTCTCATCAAGAGATCCCTGAGATGCCTCAAGGGATGCACTTCCCTCCACAAGACTATTGGGAGCAAGTAAACACCTCCCTAGGAGAATTGAGTTCCAACATGGGACAACTAAGGGTGGAGCATCAAGAACACTCCATTCTCCTCCATGAAATTAGAGAAGATCAAAGAATCATGAGAGAGGAGCAACAAAGGCAAGGAAGAGACATTGAGGAGCTCAAGCACTCCATAGGATCTTCAAGAGGAAGAAAGAGCCGCCATCACTAAGGTGGACCCGTTCTTTGATTTCCTTGCTCTTTATTCTTCTGTTTTTCGAATTCTATGCTTATGTTTATCCATGTTTGTGTCTTGTGATCATTAGTGTCTTAGTGTCTATGCCTTAAAGTTATGAATGTCCTATGAATCCATCACCTTTATTGAATAAAAACGTGCTTAATTGAAAAGGAAAGAATTGCATGAATTCTGAATTTTATAGCAGTTTAATTATTTTAATGTGGTGGCAACACTTTTGTTCTCTGAATGTATGCTTGAACAGTGCATATGTCTTTTGAATTTGTGGTTCATGAATGTTGGCTCTTGAAAGAATGATGAAAAAGGAGACATGTTACTGAGGATCTGAAAAATCATAAAAATGATTCTTGAAGCAAGAAAAAGCAGTGAATACAAAAAAAAAAGAGAGGAAGCAAGCGAAAAAAAAAGAAAGAAAAAGAAAGAAATAAAGTTGTGATCCAAGGCAATAAGATTGTGCTTAAGAACCCTGGACACCTCTAATTGGGGACTTTAGCAAAGCTGAGTCACAATCTGAAAAGGTTCACCCAATTATGTGTCTGTGGCATGTATGTATCCGGTGGTAATACTGGAAGACAGAGTGCTTTGGGCCACGGCCAAGACTCAATAAGTAGCTGTGTTCAAGAATCATCATACTTAACTAGGAGAATCAATAACACTATCTGGATTCTGAGTTCCTAAAGAAGCCAATCATTCTGAATTCCAAAGGATAGAGTGAGATGCCAAAACTATTCAGAGGCAAAAAGCTAAAAGCCCCGCTCATCTAATTAATACTGATCTTCATAGATGTTTTTGGAGTTCATTGCATATTCTCTTCTTTTTATCTTATTTGATCTTCAGTTGCTTGGGGACAAGCAACAATTTAAGTTTGGTGTTGTGATGAGCGGATAATTTATACGCTTTTTGGCATTTTTTTAGTATGTTTTTAGTATGATCTAGTTAGTTTTTAGTATATTTTTATTAGTTTTTAGTTAAAATTCACTTTTCTGGACTTTACTATGAGTTTGTGTGTTTTTCTATGATTTCAGGTATTTTCTGGCTGAAATTGAGGGATCTGAGCAAAAATCTGATTCAGAGACTGAAAAGGACTGCAGATGCTGTTGGATTCTGACCTCCCTGCACTCGAAGTGGATTTTCTGGAGCTACAGAAGCCCAATTGGCGCGCTCTCAACGGCGTTGGAAAGTAGACATCCTGGGCTTTCCAGCAATATATGATAGTCCATACTTTGCCCAAGATTTGATGGCCCAAACCGGCGTTCAAAGTCACCTCAAGAAATCCCAGCGTTAAACGCTGGAACTGGCACCCAAATGGGAGTTAAACGCCCAAACTGGCATAAAAACTGGCGTTTAACTCCAAGAAGAGTCTCTACACGAAAATGCTTCATTGCTCAGCCCAAGCACACACCAAGTGGGCCCGGAAGTGGATTTTTATGTCATTTACTCATCTCTGTACACCCTAGGCTACTAGTTTTCTATAAGTAGGACCTTTTACTATTGTATTGAGATATCGGGGGTAGCTATCTTCATTTTTATGCTATCTTAGATCATTGGGAGGCTGGCCATTCGGCCATGCCTAGACCTTATGCTTATGTATTTTCAACGGTGGAGTTTCTACACACCATAGATTAAGGTGTGGAGCTCTGCTGTACCTCGAGTGTTAATGCAATTACTATTGTTCTTCTATTCAATTCCGCTTGTTCTTTGTCCAAGATATCACTTGTTCTTCAACTTAATGAAGGTGATGATCGTCACGGATCATCACCATTCTCACTCATGAACAAAGTGACTGACAACCACTCTTGTTCTACAAGCATCTGAGGCTTAGTGAATATCTCTTGGATTTCTGATAACACGATGCATGGTTGATCGCCTGACAACCGAGTGCTCGCCTGACAAACGAGCCAGCCATTCCGTGAGATCAGAGTCTTCGTGGTATAGGCAAGAACTGATGGCGGCATTCAAGAGAATCCGGAAGGTCTAACCTTGTCTGTGGTATTCTGAGTAGGATTCAATGATTGAATGACTGTGACGTGCTTCAAACTCCTAGCAGGCTAGGGCGTTAGTGACAGACGCAAAAGAATCAATGGATTCTATTCCGGCCTGAACGAGAACCGACAGATGATTAGCCTATGCTGTGACAGAGCATCAGGGACGTATTTTCACTGAGAGGATGGGAGGTAGCTGCTGACAACAGTGAAACCCTACACGAGCTTGCCATGGAAAGGAGTAAGAAGGATTGGATGAAGGCAGTAGGAAAGCAGAGAGACGGAAGGGAAGGCATCTTCATACGCTTGTCTGAAGCTCTTACACCAATGATATACATAAGTATCTCTATCTTTATCTTTATGCTTTATTCGTTCATCACTATACCCATTTGAGTCTGCCTGACTGAGATCTACAAGATGACCATAGCTTGCTTCATACCACCAATCTCCGTGGGATCGACCCTTACTCGCGTAAGGTTTATTACTTGGACGACCCAGTGCACTTGCTGGTTAGTTGTGCGAAGTTGTGTTTATGCCATGGTATTGAGCACCAAGTCTTTGGAGCCATTACTAGGGATTGTTTATGTTTTGAAAAGTATTGATCACAATTTCGTGCACCATCCAACCTTTGATTAAAGTTGACCTTTCTAGTGTAGGGGCGTTCATCTCCTTGCATCATGGGCAAGTCGAATGCCAACCTCACATTTTCTGGACTAAAATCTAAGTATTTCCCCCGAACCATTGTAAGATAATTCTTTGGACTCGGGTTCATACTTTGATCATGGTTCCTAGTGATCCATGCATTGGCATAGAACTCTTGAACCATTAAAATTCCGACTTGTTGGATGGGGTTGGTTAAAACTTCCCAACCTCTTCTTTGGATCTCATGTCGGATCTTCAGATACTCATTTTTCTTGAGCTTGAAAGGGACCTCAGTAATCACCTTCTTCTTGGCCACAACATCATAGAAGTGGTCTTGATGGGCTTTGGAGATGAATCTTTCCACCTCCCATGACTCGAAGGTGGAAGCTTTTGTCTTCCTTTTACCTTTTTTAGAGGATTCTCCGGCCTTGGGTGCCATCAATGGTAATGGAAAAACAAAAAGCTTATGCTTTTACCACACCAAACTTAAAATATTGCTCGCCCTCAAGCAAGATAAGAAAGAAGAGAGGAAGAAGAAGAAGAAAATATGGAGGAGAAGAGGAGGTGTAGGATTCGGCCAAGGTATAGAAGAGGGGGTTGTGTTGTGTGAAAATGAAGTAGAATGGAGGGGTATATATAGGGAGGGGGGAGAGGGTAGGTTCGGCCATGTAGGGTGGGTTTGAGTGGGAAAGATTTTTGAATTTTGAAGGTAGGTGGGATTTATAGGGAAGAGTGGATGGATGTGAGTGGTGAATGGGGTAATTAGAAAAAGAGATTGAGGTGATTGGTGAAGGGTTTTTGGGAAAGTGTGTTATAGGATTAGGAGGTAAGGTGGAAATATGTTAGGTGGGGATCTTGTGGGGTCCACAGATCCTAGATGATCCTGTGGGGTCCACAGATCCTGAGGTGTCAAGGATTTACATCCCTGCACCAATTAGGCATGTAAAATGCTTTAGCATACCATTTTGGCATTTAAACGCTGAAGTAATGAACGTTCTGGGTGTTCAACGCCCATGTGCAGCATGTTTCTGGCGTTGAACGCCAGTTCCATGCTTGTTACTGGCGTTCAGCGCCAGCTTTCCTCAGGGCATATTCCTGGCGTCTGAACGCCAGAATGTTGCTTGTTTCTGGCGTTCAGCGCCAGATCCATGCTCTGTTCTGGCATTGAACGCCAGCCAGATGCATCTTACTAGCATTTAAACGCCAGTAAGTCCTTCCTCCAGGTTGTGTGATTTTTCTTCTACTGTTTTTGATTCTATTTTTAATTTTAGTATTTTTTTCGTGACTCCACATGATCATGTACCTAATAAAACATAAAAGAACAATAAAATAAAAATAAAATTAGATAAATAAAAGTTGGGTTGCCTCCCAACAAGCACTCTTTTAATGTCACCAGCTTGACAGTGGGCTCTCATGGAGCCACAAAGGTGATCAGGTCAATGTTGTGGACTCCCAACACCAAACTTAGAGTCTGGATATGGGGGTTCAACACCAAATTTAGAGTTTGGTTTTGGCCTCCCAACACCAAACTTAGAGTTTGATTGTGGGGGTTCTATTTGACTCTGTATTGAGAGAAGCTCTGCATGCTTACTCTCTTTTGTTACAGAGGGATGGCCGTGTGCCTTAAATATAAGGTAGTCCCCATTCAATTGAAGGACTAATTCTCCTCTGTTAACATCTATCATAGCACCTGCTGTGGCTAGGAAAGGTCTTCCAAGGATGATGCATTCATCTCCTTCCTTCCAAGTGTCTAAGATTATGAAATCAGCAGGGATGTAAAGGCCTTCAACCTTTACTAACACGTCCTCTACTAATCCATAAACCTGTCTTACTGACTTGTTTGCCAATTGTAATGAGAATAAGGCAGACTGTACCTCAATGATCCCTAATTTCTCCATTACAGATAGTGGCATAAGATTTACGCCTGACCCCAGGTCACACAGAGCTTTTTCAAAGGTCATGGTGCTTATGGTATAGGGTATTAAGAATTTCCCAGGATCTTATTTCTTTTGAGGTAGAGTTTGCTGAACCCATGTATCTAGTTCACTAATGAGCATGGGAGGTTCACCTTCCCAAGTCTCATTACCAAACAACTTGGCATTTAGCTTCATGATAGCTCCTAGATATTGAGCAACTTGCTCTCCAGTCATATCTTCATCCTCTTCTGAGGAAGAATAGTCTTCAGAGCTCATGAATGGCAGAAGAAAATTTAGTGGAATCTCTATGGTCTCTATATTAGCCTCAGATTCCTTTAGGTCCTCAATAGGGAACTCCTTCTTGCTTGAGAGATGTCCCAGGAGGTTTTCCTCACTAGGATTTTTGTCCTTCTCCTCCCTTGTGCATTCGACCATATTGATTACATCAATGGCCTTGCACTCTCCCTTTGGATTCTCTTCTGTATTTCTTGGGAGAATACTGGGAGGAGTTTCAATGATTTTCTTACTCAGCTGGCCCACTTGTGCCTCCAAATTTCTAATGGAGGATCTTGTTTCACTCATGAAACTTAAAGTGGCCTTAGACTGATCAGAGACTAAATTTGCTAAATTAGAGGGGCTCTGCTCAGAATTCTCTGTCTGTTGCTGAGAAGATGATGGAAAAGGCTTGTTATTGCTGAGCCTGTTTCTTCCACCAATATTAAAGCGTTGTTGAGGCTTTTGTTGATCCTTCCATGAGAAATTTGGATGATTTCTCCATGATGAATTATAGGTGTTTCCATAAGGTTCACCCATGTAATTTACCTCTGCTATTGCAGGGTTCCCAGGATCATAAGCTTCTTCAAAAGCTGCCTTTTTAGTACTGTTGGATGCATTTTGCCATCCATTCAGACTTTGAGAAATCTTGTTAACTTGCTGAGTCAGCACTTTGTTCTGAGCCAATATGGCGTTCAGAGCATTAATTTCAAGAACTCCCTTCCTCTGAGGTGTCCCATTATTCACAGAATTCCTCTCAAAAGTGTACATGAATTGGTTATTTGCAACCATGTCAATAAGTTCTCGAGCTTCTGCAGGCATTTTCTTTAAGTAAATGGATCCACCTGCAGAATGGTCCAGTGAAATTTTAGAGAACTCAGACAGACCATAATAGAATATGTCTAATATGGTCCATTCTGAAAACATGTCAGAAGGATACTTTTTGGTCATCTGCTTGTATCTTTCCCAAGCTTCATAGAGGGATTCACCATCTTTTTGCTTGAAGGTCTGAATATCCACTCTAAGCTTGCTCAGTTTTTGAGGAGGAAAGAATTTATCCAAGAAGGTCGTGACCAGCTTATCCCAGGAGTCCAGGCTATCTTTAGGTTGTGAGTCCAACCATGTTCTAGCTCTATCTCTTACAGCAAAAGGGAAAAGCATGAGCCTGTAGACTTCAGGATCTACTCCATTCGTCTTTACAGTCTCACAAATCTACAAGAACTCAGTTAAAAACTGGTAAGGATCTTCAGATGGAAGTCCATGAAACTTGCAGTTCTGTTGGATTAGAGCAACTAATTGAGGTTTCAGCTCAAAATTGTTTGCTCCAATAGCAGGAATGGAGATGCTTCTTCCATCAAATTTGGACGTTGATTTAGTGAAATCACCTAGCATTCTCCTTGCATTATTGTTGTTGGGTTCGGCTGCCATCTCCTTCTCTTGTTCGAAAATTTCAGAATGGTTGTCTCTGGATTGTTGTAATTTAGCTTCTCTTAGTTTCCTCTTCAGAGTCCTTTCAGGTTCAGGATCAGCTTCAACAAGAATTCCTTTTTCCTTGTTCCTGCTCATATAGGGAAGAAGAGAACAAGAAAAGAAAGAGGAATCCTCTATGTCACAGTAAAGAGGTTCCTTATTGTTAGTAGAAGAAGAAAGGAATAAAAGTGGAGAATCCAATCACAAGGGTGAGGATAGAAGCAGTGATTGGAGATGAAGAGAGGTGAAGAGAAGTGTTAGTAAATAAATAAATAGAAGAAGAGGAGAGATAGAGAATTTCGAAAATAATTTTGAAAAAGTAGTTAGTGATTTTCGAAAATTAAAGATAAGATATAATTAAAATTAAAATTTAAAACAATTAATTAATTAAAAAATTTTTTGAAAAAGGATGAGATATTTTCAAAAATTAAAGAGGGAAAAATAGTTAGGTGGTTTTGAAAAAGGTAAGAAACAAACAAAAAGTCAAATAATTAGTTGAAAAAGATATTAAAGTCAAATTTGAAAAGATAAGAAGATAAGAAGTTAGATAAGATATTTTGAAATCAAATTTTTGAAAAAGATAAAATTTTGAAAAAGATATGATAAAAAGATAAGATGAAAAAAATTTAAATTTTTAAAATTAAAATTAATTACTTAACTAACAAGAAACTAAAAGATATGATTCTAGAATTTAAAGATTGAACCTTTCTTAATAAGAAAGTAACAAACTTCAAATTTTTGAATCAATCACATTAATTGTCAGTGTAATTTCGAAAATTATGATGAAATTAAGAAAAAGATTTTTGAAAATAATTTTAAATTTTCGAAAATCATAAGATAAAAATTAAAAAGATTTGATTTTTGAAAAAGTTTTGGAAAGATAAGATTTTTAAAATTGAAAATTTGACTTGACTTGTAAGAAACAACTAATTTTTAAAATTTTTTGACCAAGTCAACCCAAAATTTCGAAAATTTGGAGAGAAATAAGGAAAAGATATTTTTTTTATTTTTGAATTTTTGATGATGAGAAAGAAAAACATACAAATGACTCACAACATGAAAATTATGAATCAAAACTCATGATGCATGCAAGAACACTATGAATGTCAAGATGAACACCAAGAACACTTTGAAGATCATGATGAACATCAAGAACATATTTTTGAAAAATTTTTGATGCAAAGAAAACATGCAAGACACCAAACTTAGAAATCTTTAATGCATGGACTCTAACAAACGAAAAATGCATATGAAAAACAACAAACAACACAAAACAAGAAAATATCAAGATCAAACAAGAAGACTTGTCAAGAACAACTTGAAGATCATGAAGAACACCATGAATGCATGAATTTTCGAAAAATGCAAGAAAAAATTTTTAAAGCATGCAATTGACACCAAACTTAAAAATTGACTCAAGACTCAAACAAGAAACACAAAATATTTTTTATTTTTATGATTTTCTAATTTTTTTGTATTTTCTTTTTATTTTTTTCGAAAAACATTTGAAAAAAGAAAATAAGAAATTCAAAATCTTTAAGAAGAATTTCAGGAATCTTTTTATGTTAGCCTAAAGCTCCAATCAAAGGGTTTGACATGGCTTAATAGCCAGTCAGCTTTAGGATGGAATTACATGCATTGTAGTGATTAGTTGAAGACCAATTCCAAAGGAGTTTGAATATGGCTTTGCAGCCAGCCAGGATTCAACATGCTTCATGAAACTCTGGAATCCATCCTTAAATGTTTTGAAGCCATAAAATAATTTAAAAATATTTTTTGAAAATAATCTTTTTGGAAAAATGAAAACAAAGAAAAATTTTGAAAAATTTTTGAAAACTTTTTTGAAAATAAAATTACCTAATCTGAGCAACAAGATGAACCGTCAGTTGTCCATACTCGAACAATCCCCGGCAACGGCGCCAAAAACATGGTGCACGAAATTGTGATACGTACTCTTTATTGTTTTATGGAATTAATTCCCCGATAATGGATCCAAAAACTTGGTGCTCAATATGATGGTGTCTAAAATTTAATTCACAACTTCGCACAACTAACCAGTGATGTGTGGAAAACGATCCAACACAAAACTCACTGGCAAGTGTACCGGGTCGCATCAAGTAATATAACTCACATGAGTGAGGTCGATCCCACAGGGATTAAAGGATTGAGCAATTTTAGTTTAGTGAGTGATTTAGTCAAGCGAATCAAGTGTTGGTTGAGTTGTTTGCAATTGACAGAAATTTAAATTGCTTGAAATGTAAAGGGAGAGGGGAGAATTGCAGTAAATTAAATAGCAGGAAAGTAAAAGAAGCTGAAGCTTAAAATGCAAGTAATATAAAGTGTAGAAACTTAGATTGCAAAAAATATAAATGGCTGAAACTTAAAGTGCAAGAAATGTAAATTGCTTGAATCATAAAAGGGATTGGGAATTGGGATTGCAGAATTCAAACAAGCAAAGGTAAATTGCAACAAACAGAAAAGCAGAAGATGAATTGAATTGAAGTGGGTCTCAAACAGAAGAGTGAAATGCCTTGGAGAATTTAAAATAGAGAAGCAGTGCTTAATTTGCAGCAAATTGAAAGTGGTTGAAGATCTCAGGAGTGGAAGAGACTAGATAACAAGTCTAGATCTCAAATCCTTCCTTGATCCAACAAGAACAGTTGCAAAAGAAAATAAAGGTAAGCAAGTTGCAGAAAGAGTAGAAGCAGAAGCAATAAACAGAAAGTGAAATTCAATTATGCAGAAAATTTAAACAAGATCTCAAGGTGAGATTGAAACAGAAGTTCTTCAATTCTTCACCCAAGATCCAAAGCAAGCAAAGTAAAGAGTGCTCAAGCAAGAACAAGGAAGAAGAGAGATCAATTCCCCTTCCCAATTCTCTAAGAAATTCAAAAGTAAAAGCTCCAAATTAAAATGCAAAATTCAAAGTAAAGTCTAGAGGTTCCAAAGTAAAAGAAAAAGGTCCTAATAACATCAAACTAGCTCCTATTTATACACTTTCTATTCTTGGATTTTGGGATTTGGATGGGCTTTTGATTTGGTGAAGAAATGAATTAAGTTGGATTTTTAATTGAATTTCAGCCCAAGTTGAGATGTGCTCCCAGGAGGATGCTCAGCTCACAAGTTGAGCTGAGCATTGAGGCCTTGTGTGTATTTGCCTTGTACCGTGCCAAGCATCAGGGGAATGCTCAGCTCACAAGTTGAGCTGAGCATTGGTGCCTTGGTGCCAATTTGGTGCGCGTCTTGTGCTGCTGGCTCGTGTCTTGGTGCGCGCTCCACTCCCCTGGCCGTGCCGAGATGATTGCGTGATGCCCATGAAGTAGCGCTCTGCTCACTAAGTGAGCTGAGCATTGGCTCTTCCAAGGGAAGGTCCTTGGTTCGAAACCCATGGCAAGCATGCGCTGAAGCTTTTCCTTGGTTTTCTTGTGGTGCCTTGCTTCCTTGCTTCCTCAAGGTGTGGGGTTCGAACCTTGGGGAATGCATTTTGGCTATTTTTGGCTTATTTTCCTTGTGAGTAGCGCCTCCCTCATCCCCCTTGGTCATGGGTTCAAGTCTTGGGGCATGCACTTGCAACTTGTTTTCTTTGAATTATTCCTCAATGCTTTCGACAATGCTCACTTGGTGAGCTGAGCATTGTTTTTCTTTTCCTTGTTTCTTGGCTTCCTATTGTGCTCAGCTCACAAAGTGAGCAGAGCGTTGTGCCTTGGTCCCATGGGAGTGAGTGTAGCGCTCACTTAGTGAGCATTGTACTCTTGGAGTGAGCTTCAAGGTTTCATGCGCCACACTTCCTCCTTTCTTTGCTACACTTTTTCTTCCTTGAGCCACACTTTTTAGGCCACGTTTTCTTCTTTTCTTCTTTTCTTCACCTATAATTAATCAAAACAACCAATCAAAGTATCACCAAATTCACAAGGTTTTATAAATCATTAAAATGCAATTAAATTTAGCCTAAACCTCATGATTTAGCATCAATTATATGGTGGTTGTTTGATTCAAAGAAACCATGCATTTCCATTACAAATCACTTACTTAAAATGCAAGATAGTGCATAAAACCTAATGAAAACAGAGAAAAAGACTAGTGAAACTAGGCTCAGATGACTTGTCATCACAACACCAAACTTAAAACTTGCTTGTCCCCAAGCAAGAAAAGAATTCTGCTCAAAGGTTCTTTCAATTAGAATGGATTTAAAGAATAACATGTGCTATCATGTGAGTGAAGTGATTAAGTGACAATGGGGTGAACTCTAAATTATATGCTCATGCAAGGATTTCAGTGCTTACTAGTCCCTACATCTTGGAAGTCTTAGGTCTTAGGACTTTCATCCAAATGGTATCATGGAGATCTCTCTATAGGTAATCACCTTGAAGCAGCTTATATTTTTATGTGCTTTGGCCTTGACTCTAAGTGTCATGTCTCAAAGCGGCTCTTTAGATAAGCTTTCAATCAATACTCCTAAACCAGTTGGTTTTAAGGTATTAGGTGTTAAAGCACCCCTAAGGATTTACTTGCTCAAGCCTCTCTCCTTGACACAATTCGACCACAAGCATTTACTAGAATAACAACTCTTTGAGTTCTTGTTTCTTTCTTCTTTTCTGCTTAGTAATTGATGCTCAGAGCCTTGGGCCATGTTCTTTTTTGTTTTTATGTTTTCTTTATTTTTCTTTTGATTGCTGCTTCTTGGATCAATAAATGTTTGAGAATCTCCACAATACTTCTTTGAACTTTATGTCCTGCCTATGAGCTCCCATGCAAGTTTTCATAAGCATGCAACCTCAATGCATAGTCACACAACTAGAACCACCACTTCTCCTAATCTTTTACTTGCCTCAAAATTTGTTTAATTCCTCAATCCTTCTTTTCAAAGAACTGTCATGTGATGCCTTCTTGAGAAATTGAGTGCAAGCAAGTTTGGAGAGTATAGGGTTGTGATTATTCAAGCATCTCAATTATTGAATTACAAAAAAACTATACTATGCAGACAGACAGGGGTGTAAAATCACTTTTAATCATAGCAATATCTGATGTAAAATGATCACTTATTAATACAACCTTTTGGAGTTTACTTTGTTTTCCCCATCCTCATCATCATCATTGCTGGTCTTCACATTCCTCTTTCATCTCTTTGATGATGCTTAATTTTTCCAAAAGCTTGTATGATGCTCTGCAGTGATATTAAAAGTTGCTTGTTCCCCAAGCACTTGAAAAAAAATGGTTAGCATGCATTGATTATTTGTGGGCTTTTGAACTTACTTTGGTGTGGGAACACCAAACTTAGTACCTTACCAGTGGTTCTCATGCATCAAATTAACCATATGAAGTTCTTTTCCTTTGCTACAAGTAATAAAGCTGAGAACTAAGAAACAGCACAATAGTTAACTAGTCTATCTAAATGCTTGAAGCTAGCATTATGCAGAAGGTGAGAATATGTTTTATGATGAGATTTTGGTGGAACACCAAACTTAGAATCCTTCATTCCCCTTTATATTGTTTTGGTGTGCAACACCAAACTTAGCTTCTTGCAATATAGATAAAGCTAATTAACCTTTTTTTTTATTAAAATAGCTATAGAACGAAAACTACCTCAAGTTGGGTTGCCTCCCAACAAGCGCTTCTTTATTGTCATTAGCTTGACATCTTCCATTCTGTGACTATGGAAGCTGAAGATCACAGTGCTTCAGTTTATCTTTCTTTACTGTGAATTTTTTTCCGGTTTCCTCTTTGATGACCTCTACGAGTTCCCGTGAAAGGATTACAGTCACAATGTAGTGATCAAACAGCTGTGGGGATACCTTTGTGGACTGATTGTTTATCATCACTTTATCTCCTAATGCAAATTTTTCAGTAGGGATTTTCTGTTTTCCTTCAATTCTATCCTCCGTCCCTGCTTGTGAAATTACTTTGTTGTGTTTTTCTTGGCTGGTATCTTCTTTCTCACTCATACATGAAAATTGCTTAACCAACAGCAGCACATGTTCTTCAAGCTTCTTGAGTGCTTCCTCATGATGTTTGGTTTCCTGGGCTTGATTTTCCATGAGTTTTTCCATTATTGATTCCAAGTCAGTGATCCTCTTTGAATGTTTTAGATGTATGAGATGGACTGGTGGTTGTGGAAAACCTTGCGAAGGAATTTCACATGTATTGCATGGGTAAAATGTGGGTATTGCATAGGTATTCTGCTGGTTTTGTGAGTTCTCATGAAACTGAGGGTGCATGTTTTGTGAGCGTTGGTTTTGATTGGAATTATTGAATGGTTGACTTTGGTTGTTTGTGATCATGGGTTTGACAATGTTGGAACCCCTTTGTTCTTGATGTTGGTATTCCCCCATTCTTAGATAAGAATGTGGCTTCCATGGTGGAAATTGTGCATTCACTGTAGTCGAATGTAGAAAATCAATTTGTTTAGATATTAACTCCAATTGTTGCTGAGTTTGATGGTGCAGCTGCTTGTTTTGATTCATGATTGCTTTCACTCCTTCAAGATTTATCACTTCCTTTTCTGAATTTTTATTCTCTGGTTTCTCCAACGAGTGTTGATTGTTGACTCCTTTGTCATTTAAATTTGCAGTTCCTTGGGTGGTTGTTGTCGCTTTGAGTAAGCCATCTGAAAAGTAATCCACTGCTTTCCTTGTTTCTGGGGTTAATCCTTCATAGAAGGCTTGGAAACCCACTTTGTCACTTGCTTTCTTGTATCTTTCCCATGCTTTGAAGAGTGGTTCTTTCTCTCCTTGTAGGAATGGATGTGTCCCTTCTTTCAGCTTGATGGTCTGTTGGGATGAAGAGAATTTGGCTAGAAACATGGCAACCAAATCATCCCAGCTGGTGATACTCCCTTGGGGAAAGGTTTCAAGCCATTGTGCAGCTTCATCCCTTAGTGAGAAGGGGAATAACAAGAGCTTATAGGCATCATAATTTACACTATCGAAGTTAACAGCGTCACAAGTCCTCAGAAAAATGGATATGTGCTGTTTAGGATCCTCCAATGGGTTGCCGCCATAGGAACAATTGTTCTTGATCAGTGTAATGAGTTGTGGCTTCATGTCGTGATGTTCTTCTTCCTCAGAGATTCCTTCTTCAATAATATCCTTCCCTCTAGCTTCTCTTCTTTCCTGTGACATACAAATCAACACAAGGAACACACAGTGGTATTTTTGAAAATTGAGTGCAGTTAGTTGAGATAAAACCTCAAACAGTCAGCGTGTTAATAGAAGCAAATCTTCAAACAGTTAGTGGGTTAGTCAAAAATTAAAGAAACAGAAAAGAAAAAGTGCTTGATCTAGACCTACACTTCACTTAATCATTGTCAATCTAATTCAATCCCCGGCAACGGCGCCAAAAACTTGATGTGTGGAAAACGATCCAACACAAAACTCACCGGCAAGTGTACCGGGTCGCATCAAGTAATATAACTCACATGAGTGAGGTCGATCCCACAGGGATTGAAGGATTGAGCAATTTTAGTTTAGTGAGTGATTTAGTCAAGCGAATCAAGTGTTGGTTGAGTTGTTTGCAATTGACAGAAATTTAAATTGCTTGAAATGTAAAGGGAGAGGGGAGAATTGCAGTAAATTAAATAGCAGGAAAGTAAAAGAAGCTGAAGCTTAAAATGCAAGTAATATAAAGTGCAGAAACATAGATTGCAAGAAATGTAAATGGCTGAAACTTAAAGTGCAAGAAATGTAAATTGCTTGAATCATAAAAGGGATTGGGAATTGGGATTGCAGAATTTAAACAAGCAAAGGTAAATTGCAACAAACAGAAAAGCAGAAGATGAATTGAATTGAAGTGGGTCTCAAACAGAAGAGTGAAATGCCTTGGAGAATTTAAAACAGAGAAGCAGTGCTTAATTTGCAGCAAATTGAAAGTGGTTGAAGATCTCAGGAGTGGAAGAGACTAGATAACAAGTCTAGATCTCAAATCCTTCCTTGATCCAACAAGAACAGTTGCAAAAGAAAATAAAGGTAAGCAAGTTGCAGAAAGAGTAGAAGCAGAAGCAATAAACAGAAAGTGAAATTCAATTATGCAGAAAATTTAAACAAGATCTCAAGGTGAGATTGAAACAGAAGTTCTTCAATTCTTCACCCAAGATCCAAAGCAAGAAAAGTAAAGAGTGCTCAAGCAAGAACAAGGAAGAAGAGAGATCAATTCTCCTTCCCAATTCTCTAAGAAATTCAAAAGTAAAAGCTCCAAATTAAAATGCAAAATTCAAAGTAAAGTCTAGAGGTTCCAAAGTAAAAGAAAAAGGTCCTAATTACATCAAACTAGCTCCTATTTATACACTTTCTATTCTTGAATTTTGGGATTTGGATGGGCTTTTGATTTGGTGAAGAAATGAATTAAGTTGGATTTTTAATTGAATTTCAGCCCAAGTTGAGATGTGCTCCCAGGAGGATGCTTAGCTCACAAGTTGAGCTGAGCATTGAGGCCTTGTGTGTATTTGCCTTGTACCGTGCCAAGCATCAGGGGAATGCTCAGCTCACAAGTTGAGCTAAGCATTGGTGCCTTGGTGCCAATTTGGTGCGCGTCTTGTGCTGCTGGCCCGTGTCTTGGTGCACGCTCCACTCCCCTGGCCGTGCCGAGATGCTTGCGTGATGCCCATGAAGTAGCGCTCTGCTCACTAAGTGAGCTGAGCATTGGCTCTTCCAAGGGAAGGTTCTTGGTTCGAAACCCATGGGAAGCATGCGCTGAAGCTTTTCCTTGGTTTTCTTGTGGTGCCTTGCTTCCTTGCTTCCTCAAGGTGTGGGGTTCGAACCTTGGGGAATGCATTTTGGCTATTTTTGGCTTATTTTCCTTGTGAGTAGCGCCTCCCTCATCCCCCTTGGTCATGGGTTCAAGTCTTGGGGCATGCACTTGCAACTTGTTTTCTTTGAATTATTCCTCAATTCTTTCGACAATGCTCACTTGGTGAGCTGAGCATTGTTTTTCTTTTCCTTGTTTCTTGGCTTCCTATTGTGCTCAGCTCACAAAGTGAGCAGAGCATTGTGCCTTGGTCCCATGGGAGTGAGTGTAGCGCTCACTTAGTGAGCATTGTACTCTTGGAGTGAGCTTCAAGGTTTCATGCACCACACTTCCTCCTTTCTTTGCCACACTTTTTCTTCCTTGAGCCACACTTTTTAGGCCACGTTTTCTTCGTTTCTTCTTTTCTTCACCTACAATTAATCAAAACAACCAATCAAAATATCACCAAATTCACAAGGTTTTATAAATCATTAAAATGCAATTATATTTAGCCTAAACCTCATGATTTAGCATCAATTATATGGTGGTTATTTGATTCAAAGAAACCATGCATTTCCATTCCAAATCACTTACTTAAAATGCAAGAAAGTGCATAAAACCTAATGAAAATAGAGAAAAAGACTAGTGAAACTAGGCTTAGATGACTTGTCATCAACCAGCAAGTGCATTGGGTCGTCCAAGTAATACCTTACGTGAGTAAGGGTCGATCCCTTGGAGATTGTTGGTATGAAGCAAGCTATGGTCATCTTGTAAATCTCAGTCAGGCGGATAATAATTGGTTATGGGAAATATAAAGAGATACTTGCTTAAATAATAAAGGATAGAAATACTTATGTAAATTAATGGTGGGAATTTCAGATAAGCGTATGGAGATGCTTGTCCCTGTTGAATCTCTGCTTTTCCTACTGCTTTTATCCAATTTTATCACTCCCTTCTATGGCAAGCTGTATGTAGGGCATCACCGTTGTCAATGGCTACATCCCATCCTCTCAGTGAAAATGGTCCAAATGCTCTGTCACAGCACGGCTAATCATCTGTCGGTTCTCAATCAGGCTGGAATAGAATCCCGTGATTCTTTTGCGTCTGTCACTAACGCCCAGTGGTGGACGAAATTGTGATCCTTATTCTTTAAGTTGCACTCCTTGTAAAATTATGGAATTTGAAATTGGCATGAGTGGACACAACTCCGTTCAACTAACCAGCAAGTGTACTGGGTCGTCCAAGTAATAAACCTTACGTGAGTAAGGGTCGATCCCACAGAGATTGTTGGTATGAAGCAAGCTATGGTCACCTTGTAAATCTCAGTTAGGCAGATTAAATTGAATTATGGTTTCGAAAATTAATAATAAAATAGAAATAATAAAAGGGATAGAATACTTATGCAGATTCATTGGTGGGAATTTTAGATAAGCGTATGGAGATGCTGTATGGCTTAGGGACGCCTACTTTCCTACTGCTTCACTTCAATCCTTCTTACTCCTTTCCATGCCAAGCTGTGTATAGGGGTTCACCGTTCGACGATGGCTACTTTCAATCCTCTTGGGAAAATGGTCCTCTGCGGCTGTCACTCGCATGGCTAATCGTCTGGAGGCATCACCTGGCCGAAGGCTACATCCCATCCTCGCAGTAAAAACTACGCTCACGCGCTCTGTCACAGCACGGCTAATCACTGGTTGGTTCCCGCGCCTACTGGAATAGAATCCCTTGATTCTTTTGCGTCTGTCACTAACGCCCAGCACTTGCGAGTCTGAAGCACGTCACAGTCATTCATTACCGGAATCCTACTCGGAATACCACAGACAAGGTTAGACTTTCCGGATTCCCAGGATCCTACTCGGAATACCACAGACAAGGTGAGACTTTCCGGATCCTCATAAATGCCGCCATCTATCTAGCTTATACCACGAAGATCCTGTTGAGGAATCTAAGAGATACACATTCAAGCTCTGTTGCATGTAGAATGGAAGTGGTTGTCAATCACGCGCGTTCATAAGTGAGAATGATAATGAGGGTCATATAATCATCACATTCATCATGTTCTTGGGTGCGAATGAATATCTTGGAATAAGAATAAGAGAGATTTGAATAAAAGAAAATAGAATTGCATTAATACTTGAGGTACAGCAGAGCTCCACATCCTTAATCTATGGTGTGCAGAAACTCCACCGTTGAAAATACATAAGTAAAAGGTTCAGGCATGGCCGAATGGCCAGCCCCCTAAAACGTGATCAATAGCCTCTTAAGATGAAGAATAAAACAAAACTGAGACCAAAGATGTCTAATACAATAGTAAGAGGTCCTATATATACTAGACTAGCTACTAGGGTTTACATGAGTAAGTAATTGATGCATAAATCCACTTCCACGGCCCACTTGGTGTATGCTTGGGCTGAGCTTGATCAATCCACGAGCTGAGGCTTCTCTTGGAGTTGAACTCCGAGTTATGACGTGTTTTGGGCGTTCAACTCCGGATCATGACGTTTTTCTGGCGTTTAACTCCAGACAGCAGCATGTACTTGGCGTTCAACGCCAAGTTACGTCGTCAATTTCCGAATAAAGTATGGACTATTATATATTGATGGAAAGCCCTGGATGTCTACTTTCCAACGCCGTTGAGAGCGCGCCATTTGGAGTTTTGTAGCTCCAGAAAATCCATTTTGAGTGCAGGGAGGTCAGATTCCAACAGCATCAGCAGTCCTTTTGTCAGCCTTTTTCAGAGTTTTGCTCAAGTCCCTCAATTTCAGCCAGAAATTACCTGAAATCACAGAAAAACACATAAACTCATAGTAAAGTCCAGAAATGTGAATTTAACATAAAAACTAATGAAAACATCCCTAAAAGTAGCTTGAACTTACTAAAAACTACCTAAAAACAATGCCAAAAAGCGTATAAATTATCCGCTCATCACCCAGCCTTCAGGAGTTTGAAGCTCGTCACAGTCATTCAATCCCGGAATTCTACTCGGAATACCACAGACAAAGTTAGACTTTCCGGATTCCCATGATTTCCGCCTTTAATTCTAGCTTATACCACGAAGATTCTGATTAAGGAATCCAAGAGATATGCGCCCGGCCTAAGGTAGAACGGAATTGGTTGTTAGTCATGCGCGTTCATAGGTGAGAATGATGATGAGTGTCACGGATCATCACATTCATCAAGTTGAAGTGCAACGAATATCTTAGAATAAGAATAAGTCAAATTGAATAGAAAATAGTAGTAATTGCATTGAAACTTGAGGTACAGCAGAGCTCCATACCCTTAATATATGGTGTGTAGAAACTCCACCATTGCAAATACATAAGTGAAACGTCCAGGCATGACCGAATGGCCAGCCCCCATGAAGGTCTATGGACTAGGCATCCAGAGATTGAATAATACAATCCAAGATATATAATAAACTAGTAAAAGTTCTATTTATAGTAAACTAGCTACTAGGGTTTACAAAGGTAAGTAATTGATGCATAAATTCACTTCCGGGGCCCACTTGGTGTGTGCTTGGGCTGAGCTTGATCTATCCACGAGCTGAGGCTTCTTTTGGAGTTGAACGCTGGTGCGCGAAATTGTGAACAATACTTTTCACAACTCTCATAATCCCTGGTCATGAACTCCAAAAGGCTTGGTGGTTCAATTCCATGGCATTACACAACTTCGCACAACTAACCAGCAAGTGCACTGGGTCGTCCAAGTAATACCTTATGTGAGTAAGGGTCGATCCCACGGAGATTGTTAGCATTGAAGCAAGCTATGGTCATCTTGTAAATCTTAGTCAGGCAAACTCAAATGTATGATGGTGATGAACGAAAATAACACAAAGATAAAGATAGAGATACTTATGTATATCATTGGTGTAAGAGCTTCAGACAAGCGTATGAAGATGCCTTCCCTTCCGTCTCTCTGCTTTCCTACTGCCTTCATCCAATCCTTCTTACTCCTTTCCATGGCAAGCTCGTGTAGGGTTTCACCGTTGTCAGTGGCTACCTCCCATCCTCGCAGTGAAAGCTAATGCTCACGCACTCTATCACAGTACGGCCAATCACCGGTTCGGTTCCCGCTCCTACTGGAATAGAATCCCTCTTTTGCGTCTGTCACTAACGCCCAGCAGGTTAGAGTTTGAAGCACGTCACAGTCATTCAATCATTGAATCCTACTCAGAATACCACAGACAAGGTTAGACCTTCCGGATTCTCTTGAATGCCGCCATCAGTTCTTGCCTATACCACGAAGACTCTGATCTCACGGAATGGCTGGCTCGTTTGTCAGGCGAGCACTCGGTTGTCAGGCGATCAACCATGCATCGTGCAATCAGGAATCCAAGAGATATTCACTAAGCCTCAGATGCTTGTAGAACAAGAATGGTTGTCAGTCACCTTGTTCATGGGTGAGAAGGATGATGGGCATCAATCATCACCTTCATCAAGTTGAAGAACAAGTGATATCTTGGACAAAGAACAAGCGGAATTGAATAGAAGAACAATAGTACTTGCATTAATACTCGAGGTACAGCAGAGCTCCACACCTTAATCTATGGTGTGTAGAAACTCCACCGTTGAAAATACATAAGCATAAGGTCTAGGCATGGCCGAATGGCCAGCCTCCCAATGATCTAAGATAGCATAAAACGAAGATAGCTACCAAAGTCTCTTAATACAATAGTAAAAGGTCCTACTTATAGATAACTAGTAGCCTAAGGTGTACAAAGATGAGTAAATGACATAAAAATCCACTTCCGGGCCCACTTGGTGTGTGCTTGGGCTGAGCAATGAAGCATTTTCGTGTAGAGACTCTCCTTGGAGTTAAACGCCAGCTTTAGTGCCAGTTTGGGCGTTTAACTCCCAATTAGGTGCCAGTTCCGGCGTTTAACGCTGGAATTTCTTGAGGTGACTTTGAACGCCAGTTTGGGCCATCAAATCTTGGGCAAAGTATGGACTATTATATATTTCTGGAAATCCCAGGATGTCTACTTTCCAACGCCGTTGAGAGCGCACCAATTGGGCTTCTGTAGCTCCAGAAAATTCACTTCGAGTGCAGGGAGGTCAGAATCCAACAGCATCTGCAGTCCTTTTGAGTCTCTGGATCAGATTTTTGCTCAGATCCCTCAATTTCAGCCAGAAAATACCTGAAATCACAGAAAAACACACAAACTCATAGTAAAGTCCAGAAAAGTGAACTTTAACTAAAAACTAATAAAAATATACTAAAAACTAACTAGATCATACCAAAAACATACTAAAAACAATGCCAAAAAGCATACAAATTATCCGCTCATCACAACACCAAACTTAAATTGTTGCTTGTCCCCAAGCAACTGAAGATCAAATAAGATAAAAAGAAGAGAATATGCAATGAACTCCAAAATCATCTATGAAGATCAGTATTAATTAGATGAGCGGGGCTTTTACTTTTTGCCTCTGAATAGTTTTGGCATCTCACTCTATCCTTTGAAATTCAGAATGATTGGCTTCTTTAGGAATTTAGAATCCAGATAGTGTTAATGATTCTCCTAGTAAAGTATGATGATTCTTTGAACATAGCTATTTATTGAGTCTTGGCTGTGGCCCAAAGCACTCTGTCTTCCAGTATTACCACCGGATACATACATGCCACAGACACATAATTGGGTGAACCTTTTCAGATTGTGACTCAACTTTGCTAAAGTCCCCAATTAGAGGTGTCCAGGGTTCTTAAGCACACTCTTATTTGCCTTGGATCACAACTCTTATTCTTTTCTTTTTCTTTCTTTTTCTCTTTTTTTCTCTTTTTTTTCGATTTTTTTTTTTGAATAGAACTGCTTTTTCTTGCTTCAAGAATCATTTTTAATGATTTTTCAGATCCTCAGTAACATGTCTCCTTTTTCATCATTCTTTCAAGAGCCAACATTCATAAACCACAAATTCAAGATACATATGCACTGTTCAAGCATACATTCAGAGAACAAAAGTGTTGCCACCATATCAAATTAATTAAACTATTATAAAATTCAGAATTCATGTAATTCTTTCCTTTTCAATTAAGCACGTTTTTTATTCAAGAAAGGTGATGGATTTGTAGGACATTCATAACTTTAAGGCATAGACACTAAGACACTAATGATCACAAGACACAAACATGGATAAACATAAACATAAAATTCGAAAAACAGAAGAATAAAGAACAAGGAAATCAAAGAACGGGTCCACCTTAGTGATGGCAGCTCTTTCTTCCTCTTGAAGATCCTATGGAGTGCTTGAGCTCCTCAATGTCTCTTCCTTGTCTTTGTTGCTCCTCCCTCATGATTCTTTGGTCTTCTCTAATTTCATGAAGGATGATGGAGTGTTCTTGATGCTCCACCCTTAGTTGTCCCATGTTGGAACTCAGTTCTCCTAGGGAGGTGTTTACTTGCTCCCAATAGTCTTGTGGAGGAAAGTGCATCCCTTGAGGCATCTCAGGGATCTCATGATGAGAGGGGTCTCTTGTTTGCTCCATCCTTTTCTTGGTGATGGGCTTGTCCTCATCAATGGGGGTATCTCCTTCTATGTCAACTCCAACTGAATAACAGAGGTGACAAATGAGATGAGGAAATGCTAGCCTTGCTAAGGTGGAAGACTTGTCCGCCACTTTATAGAGTTCTTGGGCTATAACCTCATGAACTTCCACTTCTTCTCCAATCATGATACTATGAATCATGATGGCCCGGTCTAGAGTAACTTCGGACCGGTTGCTAGTGGGAATGATTGAGCGTTGTATGAACTCTAACCATCCTCTAGCCACGGGCTTGAGGTCATGCCTTCTTAATTGAACCGGCTTTCCTCTTGAATCTTGCTTCCATTGTGCGCCCTCTTCACATATGATTGTGAGGACTTGGTCCAACCTTTGATCAAAGTTGACCCTTCTTGTATAAGGATGCTCATCTCCTTGCGTCATAGGCAAGTTGAACGCCACCCTCACACTCTCCGGACTAAAATCCAAGTATTTCCCCCGAACCATAGTGAGATAATTCTTTGGATTCGGGTTCACACTTTGGTCATGGTTCTTGGTGATCCATGTATTGGCATAGAACTCTTGAACCATCAAGATTCCGACTTGTTGAATGGGGTTGGTAAGAACTTCCAAACCTCTTCTTCGGATCTCATGGCGGATCTCCGGATATTCACCCTTTTTGAGTGAAAAGGGGACCTCGGGGATCACCTTCTTCAAGGCCACAACTTCATAGAAGTGGTCTTGATGCACCCTTGAGATGAATCTCTCCATCTCCCATGACTCGGAGGTGGAAGCTTTTGCCTTCCCTTTCCTCTTTTTAGAGGTTTCTCCGGCCTTGGATGCCATAAATGGTTATGGAAAAACAAAAAGCAATGCTTTTACCACACCAAACTTAAAAGGTTTGCTCGTCCTCGAGCAAAAGAAGAAAGAAGAGAGTAGAAGAAGAAGAAATGAGGAAGAGGGAGATGGTAGTGTGTTCGGTCAAAGAGGGGGAGAAGTGGTGTTTAGGTTGTGTGAAAATGAAGGGGTGAAGAAGGGTATTTATAGGAGAAAGGGGAGAAGATATTCGGCCATGTATGGGTGGGTTTGGGAGGGAAAGTGGTTTGAATTTGAAGGGTGAGGTTGGTGGGTATTTATGAAGGATGGATGTGAGTGGTGAAGAGAAAGATGGGATTTGATAGGTGAAGGGTTTTTGGGGAAGAGGTATTGAGGTGATTGGTGAATGGGGGAAGAAGAGAGAGGGTGGTGGTGGGGTCCTGTGGGGTCCACAGATCCTGTGGTGTCAAGGAAAAGTCATCCCTGCACCAAATGGCATCAAAATTCACGTTTTGAGCCATTTCTGGCGTTAAACGCCGGGCTGGTGCCCATTCCTGGCGTTTAACGCCAGGTTGTTGCCCTTTACTGGCGTTTAACGCCAGTCTGATGCCCCTTTCTGGCGTTAAACGCCCAGAATGGTGCCAGACTGGGCGTTAAACGCCCAACAGCTAGCATTACTGGCGTTTAAACGCCAGCTTCTTCTCCTCCAGGGTGTGCTATTTTTCTTCCTGTTTTTCATTCTGTTTTTGCTTTTTTCATTGTTTTTGTGACTTCTTATGATCATCAACCTACAAAAAAGATAAAATAACAAAAGAAAATAGTTAACTATAAAACATTGGGTTGCCTCCCAACAAGCGCTTCTTTAATGTCATTAGCTTGACAGAGGACTCCCATAGAGCCTCAGAAACACTCAGAACCGTGTTGGAACCTCCCAACACCAAACTTAGAGTTTGAATGTGGGGGTTCAACACCAAACTTAGAGTTTGGTTGTGGCCTCCCAACACCAAACTTAGAGTTTGACTGTGGGGGCTCTGCTTGGCTCTGTTTTGAGAGAAGCTCTTCATGCTTCTTCTCCATGATGATAGAGGGATGTCCTTGGGCCTTAAACACCAAGGATTCTTCATTCACTTGAATGATCAACTCTCCTCTATCAACATCAATCACAGCCTTTGCTGTGGCTAGGAAGGGTCTGCCAAGGATGATGGATTCATCCATGCACTTCCCAGTCTCTAGGACTATGAAGTCAGTAGGGATGTAATGGTCTTCAATCTTCACCAAAACATTCTCTACAAGTCCATGAGCTTGTTTTCTTGAATTGTCTGCCATCTCTAGTGAGATTCTTGCAGCTTGCACCTCAAAGATCCCTAATTTCTCCATTACAGAGAGGGGCATGAGGTTTACACTTGACCCTAAGTCACACAAGGCCTTCTTGAAGGTCATGGTGCCTATGGTGCAAGGTATAGAAAACTTCCCAGGATCCTGCCTCTTTTGAGGCAGTTTCTGCCTAGACAAGTCATCCAGTTCTTTGGTGAGCAAAGGGGGTTCATCCTCCCAAGTCTCATTTCCAAATAACTTGTCATTTAGCTTCATGATTGCTCCAAGGTATTTAGCAACTTGCTCTTCAGTGACATATTCATCCTCTTCAGAGGAAGAATACTCATCAGAGCTCATGAAAGGCAGAAGTAAATCCAATGGAATCTCTATGGTCTCATTTTGAGCCTCAGATTCCCATGGTTCCTCATTGGGGAACTCAAAGGAGGTTGGTGCACGCCCATTGAGGTCTTCCTCAGTGGCGTCCACTTCCTCTCTTTCCTCTCCATATTCGGCCATGTTTATGGCTTTGCACTCTCCTTTTGGATTTTCTTCTGTGTTGCTTGGGAGAGTACTAGGAGGGAGTTCAGTAACCTTCTTGCTCAGCTGTCCCACTTGTCCTTCCAAATTTCTGATGGAGGACCTTGTTTCATTCATGAAACTTTGAGTGGTTTTGATTAGATCAGAGATCATTGTTGCTAAGTCAGAGGTATTCTGCTTAGAACTCTCTGTCTGTTGCTGAGAAGATGATGGAAAAGGCTTGTTATTGCTAAACCTGTTTCTTCCACCATTATTGTTATTGAAACCTTGTTGAGGTCTCTCTTGATTCTTCCATGAGAAATTTGGGTGATTTCTCCATGAAGAATTATAGGTGTTTCCATAGGGTTCTCCTAGGTAATTCACCTCTTCCATTGAAGGGTTCTCAGGATCATAAGCTTCTTCCTCAGATGAAGCTTCCCTAGTACTGCCAGGTGCATTTTGCATTCCAGACAGACTTTGAGAAATCAAATTGACTTGTTGAGTCAATATTTTATTCTGAGCCAGTATGGCATTTAGAGTGTCAATATCAAGAACTCCTTTCTTCTGACTAGTCCCATTATTCACAGGATTCCTTTCAGAAGTGTACATGAATTGGTTATTTGCAACCATTTCAATTAGCTCTTGAGCCTCTGTAGGCGTCTTCTTCAGATGAAGAGATCCTCCAGCCGAGCTATCCAAGGACATCTTAGATAGTTTAGAGAGACCATCATAGAAAATACCTATGATGCTCCATTCAGAAAGCATGTCTGAGGGACATCTTCTGATTAATTTTTTGTATCTTTCCCAAGCTTCATAGAGGGATTCTCCATCCTTCTGTCTGAAGGTTTGGACTTCCACTCTAAGCTTACTCCATCTTTGTGGTGGAAAGAATTTTGCCAAGAAGGCATTGACTAGCTTTTCCCAAGAGTCCAGGCTTTCTTTAGGTTGAGAATCCAACCATATTCTAGCTCTGTCTCTTACAGCAAAAGGGAATAGCATCAGTCTATAGACCTCAGGGTCAACCCCATTAGTCTTGACTGTGTCACAGATTTGCAAGAATTCAGCTAAGAACTGATGAGGATCTTCCATTGGAAGTCCATGGAACTTGCAATTCTGTTGCATTAGAGAAACTAATTGAGGCTTAAGCTCAAAGTTGTTTGCTCCAATGGCAGGGATAGAGATGCTTCTCCCATAGAAATCAGGAGTAGGTGCAGTAAAGTCACCCAGCACCTTCCTTGCATTGTTGGCATTGTTGTTGTTTTCGGCTGCCATGTCTTCTTCTTCCTTGAAGAATTCGGTCAGGTCCTCTAAAGAGAGTTGTGCTTTGGCTTCTCTTAGCTTTCTCTTCAAGGTCCTTTCAGGTTCAGGATCAGTTTCAACAAGAATGCCTTTGTCTCTGCTCCTGCTCATATGAAGAGAAGAGAAAAAGAAAATGTGGAATCCTCTATGTCACAGTATAGAGATTCCTTGAAGTGTCAGAGGAAAAGAGAAATAGAAAGAAGAAGGAGAAGAATAATTCGAACTTTAATTAGATAAGGTTCGAATTGTGCATTAAGAAGGAGTGGTACTCCATAAATAGAAGGATGTGAGAAGGAGGGAAGAGAATTTTCGAAAATTCAATCAAAAGATTTTGAAAACATTTTGAAAAACACTTAATTGATTTTCGAAAATTGAAAGTGGAAAAGAAATCAAGTGATTTTTGAAAAAGGTTTTGAAATTATAAATTAGAAAGATTTGATTGAAAACTATTTTGAAAAAGATGTGGTTAAGAAGATATGATTAGTTTTAAAGAGATGTGATTGAGAAGATATGATTTGAAAACAATTTTAAAAGATATGTTTTGAAAACAATTTTAAAAGATTTGATTTTGAAAATTAATGACTTGCCTAACAAGAAAAGATATGATTCAAACATAAAACCTTCCTCAACAAAAAGGCAAAAAATGTTCAATCAAATCATTAATTGTTAGTAAGTATCTTTGAAAAAGGAAAGAAATTGATTTTGAAAACATTTGATTGAAAAGATATGATTTGAAAAAGATTTGATTTTGAAAAACTTTGAAAACTTGAAAAAAAATTTGATTTTGAAAACAAAATCTTCCCCTAGCACCATCCTGGCGTTAAACGCCCAGAATGGTATACATTCTGGCGTTTAACGCCCAAAATGCACCCTTTTTGGGCGTTAAACGCCCAACCAGGTACCCTGGCTGGCGTTTAAACGCCAGTCTGCCTTCTTCACTGGGCATTTTTGAATGCTCAGCTTTTTCTGTATAATTCCTCTGCAGTATGTTCTGATTCTTCAATTCCTTGTATTATTGACTTGAAAAGACACAAATAAAAAATATTTTGGATTTTTAATAATCAAAATGCAACAAGAATCAATAACAATGCATGCAAGACACCAAACTTAGCAGTTGTATACTACTGACACTAATGAGAATGCATATGAGACACACAAAACACTCAAGTCAATTGAATTCAAAGATTAGAACACGAAATCATCAAGAATTACTTGAAGATCCTTAAGACACATGAATGAATGCATGCTATTGACACCAACTTAAGATGAGACACTAGACTTAAGCAAGAAACATCAAATATTTTTGGATTTTATGAATTTTTTTTATAATTTTTTTGTGTTTTTCGAAAATTAAGTGGGAAAAGATATCAAAATTCTTAATGAGAATTCCAGGAATCAGTGCAATGCTAGTCTAAGACTCCGGTCCAGGAATTAGACATGGCTTCACAGCCAGCCAAGCTTTCAAAGAAAGCTTCGGTCCAAAACACTAGACATGACCAAAGGTCAGCCAAGCCTTAGCAGATCACTGCTCCAAAAGCAAAATTGATGAAAATCAACAAGCTCTTGTGGTGATAAGTTGAAACCTCGGTCCAATCAGATTAGACATGGCTTCTCAGCCAGCCAGATTTCAACAAATCATCATGAAACTCTAGAATTCATCTTCAAGAATTTCGAAAAAAATAAATACCTAATCTAAGCAACAAGATGAACCGTCAGTTGTCCATACACAAGAACAATCCCCGGCAACGGCGCCAAAAACTTGGTGCGCGAAATTGTGAACAATACTTTTCACAACTCTCATAATCCCTGGTCATGAACTCCAAAAGGCTTGGTGGTTCAATTCCATGGCATTACACAACTTCGCACAACTAACCAGCAAGTGCACTGGGTCGTCCAAGTAATACCTTACGTGAGTAAGGGTCGATCCCACGGAGATTGTTAGCATTGAAGCAAGCTATGGTCATCTTGTAAATCTTAGTCAGGCAAACTCAAATGTATGATGGTGATGAACGAAAATAACACAAAGATAAAGATAGAGATACTTATGTATATCATTGGTGTAAGAGCTTCAGACAAGCGTATGAAGATGCCTTCCCTTCCGTCTCTCTGCTTTCCTACTGCCTTCATCCAATCCTTCTTACTCCTTTCCATGGCAAGCTCGTGTAGGGTTTCACCGTTGTCAGTGGCTACCTCCCATCCTCGCAGTGAAAGCTAATGCTCACGCACTCTGTCACAGTACGGCCAATCACCGGTTCGGTTCCCGCTCCTACTGGAATAGAATCCCTCTTTTGCGTCTGTCACTAACGCCCAGCAGGTTAGAGTTTGAAGCACGTCACAGTCATTCAATCATTGAATCCTACTCAGAATACCACAGACAAGGTTAGACCTTCCGGATTCTCTTGAATGCCGCCATCAGTTCTTGCCTATACCACGAAGACTCTGATCTCACGGAATGGCTGGCTCGTTTGTCAGGCGAGCACTCGGTTGTCAGGCGATCAACCATGCATCGTGCAATCAGGAATCCAAGAGATATTCACTAAGCCTCAGATGCTTGTAGAACAAGAATGGTTGTCAGTCACCTTGTTCATGGGTGAGAAGGATGATGGGCGTCAATCATCACCTTCATCAAGTTGAAGAACAAGTGATATCTTGGACAAAGAACAAGCGGAATTGAATAGAAGAACAATAGTACTTGCATTAATACTCGAGGTACAGCAGAGCTCCACACCTTAATCTATGGTGTGTAGAAACTCCACCGTTGAAAATACATAAGAATAAGGTCTAGGCATGGCCGAATGGCCAGCCTCCCAATGATCTAAGATAGCATAAAACGAAGATAGCTACCAAAGTCTCTTAATACAATAGTAAAAGGTCCTACTTATAGATAACTAGTAGCCTAAGGTGTACAAAGATGAGTAAATGACATAAAAATCCACTTCCGGGCCCACTTGGTGTGTGCTTGGGCTGAGCAATGAAGCATTTTTGTGTAGAGACTCTCCTTGGAGTTAAACGCCAGCTTTAGTGCCAGTTTGGGCGTTTAACTCCCAATTAGGTGCCAGTTCCGGCGTTTAACGCTGGAATTTCTTGAGGTGACTTTGAACGCCGGTTTGGGCCATCAAATCTTGGGCAAAGTATGGACTATTATATATTGCTGGAAAGCCCAGGATGTCTACTTTCCAACGCCGTTGAGAGCGTGCCAATTGGGCTTCTGTAGCTCTACAAAATCCACTTCGAGTGCAGGGAGGTCAGAATCCAACAGCATCTGCAATCCTTTTGAGTCTCTGGATCAGATTTTTGCTCAGGTCCCTCAATTTCAGCCAGAAAATACCTGAAATCACAGAAAAACACACAAACTCATAGTAAAGTCCAGAAAAGTGAATTTTAACTAAAAACTAATAAAAATATACTAAAAACTAACTAGATCATACTAAAAATATACTAAAAACAATGCCAAAAAGCATACAAATTATCCGCTCATCACAACACCAAACTTAAATTGTTGCTTGTCCCCAAGCAACTAAAGATCAAATAAGATAAAAAGAAGAGAATATGCAATGAACTCCAAAAACATCTATGAAGATCAGTATTAATTAGATGAGCGGGGCTTTTATCTTTTTGCCTCTGAATAGTTTTGGCATCTCACTCTATCCCTTGTAATTCAGAATGATTGGCTTCTTTAGGAACTTAGAATCCAGATAGTGTTATTGATTCTCCTAGTTAAGTATGATGATTCTTGAACACAGCTACTTATTGAGTCTTGGCTGTGGCCCAAAGCACTCTGTCTTCCAGTATTACCACCGGATACATACATGCCACAGACACATAATTGGGTGAACCTTTTCAGATTGTGACTCAGCTTTGCTAAAGTCCCCAATTAGAGGTGTCCAGGGTTCTTAAGCACACTCTTATTTGCCTTGGATCACAACTCTTATTCTTTCTTTTTCTTTCTCTTTTTTTTTCGGTTTTTCTTCTCTTTTTCTTTTTTTTTTTTCGTTTGCTTTTTCTCTTTTTTTTTTCTGCTTTTTCTTGCTTCAAGAATCATTTTTAATGATTTTTCAGATCCTCAGTAACATGTCTCCTTTTTCATCATTCTTTCAAGAGCCAACATTCATGAACCACAAGTTCAAAAGACATATGCACTGTTCAAGCATACATTCAAAGAACAAAAGTGTTGCCACCACATCAAAATAATTAAACTATTATAAAATTCAGAATTCATGCAATTCTTTCCTTTTCAATTAAGCACGTTTTTATTCAAGAAAGGTGATGGATTCATAGGACATTCATAACTTTAAGGCATAGACACTAAGACACTAATGATCACAAGACACAAACATGGATAACCATAAGCATAAAAATCGAAAAACAGAAGAATAAAGAACAAGGAAATCAAGGAACGGGTCCACCTTAGTGATGGCGGCTCTTTCTTGCTCTTGAAGATCCTATGGAGTGCTTGAGCTCCTCAATGTCTCTTCCTTGTCTTTGTTGCTCCTCCCTCATGATTCTTTGGTCTTCTCTAATTTTATGGAGGAGAATGGAGTGTTCTTGATGCTCCACCCTTAGTTGTCCCATGTTGGAACTCAATTCTCCTAGGGAGGTGTTTACTTGCTCCCAATAATTTTGTGGAGGAAAGTGCATCCCTTGCGGAATCTCAGGGATCTCATGGTGAGAGGGGTCTCTTGTGTACTCCATCCTTTTCTTGGTGATGGGCTTGTCCTCATCAATGGGGGTATCTCCCTCTATGTCAACTCCAACTGAATAACAGAGGTGACAGATGAGATGAGGAAAGGCTAACCTTGCCAAAGTGGAGGTCTTGTCCGCCACCTTGTAGAGTTCTTGAGCTATAACCTCATGAACTTCTACTTCTTCTCCAATCATGATGCTATGAATCATGATGGCCCGGTCTATGGTAACTTCGGACCGGTTGCTAGTGGGAATGATTGAGTGTTGTATGAACTCTAACCATCCTCTAGCCACGGGCTTGAGGTCATGCCTTCTCAATTGAACCGGCTTTCCTCTTGAATCTTGCCTCCAATGTGCGCCCTCTTCACATATGGTTGTGAGGACTTGGTCCAACCTTTGATCAAAGTTGACCCTTCTAGTGTAAGGATGCTCATCTCCTTGCATCATAGGCAAGTTGAACGCCACCCTCACACTCTCCGGACTAAAATCCAAGTATTTCCCTCGAACCATAGTGAGATAATTCTTTGGATTCGGGTTCACACTTTGGTCATGGTTCTTTGTGATCCATGCATTGGCATAGAACTCTTGAACCATCAAGATTCCGACTTGTTGAATGGGGTTGGTGAGTACTTCCCAACCTCTTCTTCGGATCTCATGGCGGATCTCCGGATATTCACCCTTTTTGAGTGAAAAGGGGACTTCGGGGATCACCTTCTTCAAGGCCACAACTTCATAGAAGTGGACTTGATGTACCCTTGAGAGGAATCTATCCATCTCCCATGACTCGGAGGTGGAAGCTTTTGCCTTCCCTTTCCTCTTTTTAGAGGTTTCTCCGGCCTTGGATGCCATGATGGTTATGAAAAAGCAACGCTTTTACCACACCAAACTTAAAATGTTTGCTCGTCCTCGAGCAAAAGAAGAAAGAAGAGAGTAGAAGAAGAAGAAATGAGGAAGAGGGGAAGGTGGTGTTTCAGCCAAGAAGGGAAAGAAGGGGTGTTTAGTTGTGTGAAAATGAAGGGTTGAAGAGGGGTATATATAGGAGAGAGGGGGGTAATGGTTCGGCCATGGAGGGTGGGTTTGGGAGGTAAAGTGGTTTGAATTTGAAGGGTGAGGTTGGTGGGGATTTATGAAGGATGGATGTGAGTGGTGAAGAGAAAGATGGGATTTGATAGGTGAAGGGTTTTTGGGAAGAGGTATTGAGGTGATTGGTGAGTGGGGGAAGAAGAGAGATTGATGGTGGGGTCCTGTGGGGTCCACAGATCCTGTGGTGTCAAGGAAAAGTCATCCCTGCACCAAATGTTGCTCAAAATCACGTTTTGAGCTATTTCTGGCGTTAAACGCCGGGCTGGTGCCCATTCCTGGCGTTTAACGCCAGGTTGTTGCCCTTTACTGGCGTTTAACGCCAGTCTGGTGCCCCTTTCTGGCGTTAAACGCCCAGAATGGTGCCAGACTGGGCGTTAAATGCCCAACAGCTAGCATTACTGGCGTTTGAACGCCAGCTTCTTCTCCTCCAGGGTGTGCTGTTTTTCTTCCTGTTTTTCATCCTGTTTTTGCTTTTTTCATTGTTTTTGTGACTTCTTATGATCATCAACCTACAAAAAAAGATAAAATAACAAAAGAAAATAGTTAACTATAAAACATTGGGTTGCCTCCCAACAAGCGCTTTTTTAATGTCATTAGCTTGACAGAGGACTCTCATGGAGCCTCAGAAATACTCAGAACCGTGTTGGAACCTCCCAACACCAAACTTAGAGTTTGAATGTGGGGGTTCAACACCAAACTTAGAGTTTGGTTGTGGCCTCCCAACACCAAACTTAGAGTTTGACTGTGGGGGCTCTACTTGGCTCTGTTTTGAGAGAAGCTCTTCATGCTTCCTCTCCATGATGATAGAGGGATGTCTTTGGGCCTTAAACACCAAGGATTCTTCATTCACTTGAATGATCTCCTCTATCCATCAATCATCAACATCAATCTAGGAAGGGCCTTTGCTGTGGCTAGGAAGGGTCTGCCAATGGATGATTCATCCATGCACTTCCCAGTCTCTAGGACTATAAAATCAGTAGGGATGTAATGGTCTTCAATCTTCACCAAAACATTCTCTACAAGTCCATGAGCTTGTTTTCTTGAATTGTCTGCCATCTCTAATGAGATTCTTGCAGCTTGCACCTCAAAGATCCCTAATTTCTCCATTACAGAGAGGGCATGAGGTTTACACTTGACCCTAAGTCACACAGGCCTTCTTGAAGGTCATGGTGCCTATGGTACAAGGTATAGAAAACTTCCCAGGATCCTGCCTCTTTTGAGGCAGTTTCTGCCTAGACAAGTCATCCAGTTCTTTGGTGAGCAAGGGGGGTTCATCCTCCCAAGTCTCATTTCCAAATAACTTGTCATTTAGCTTCATGATTGCTCCAAGGTATTTAGCAACTTGCTCTTCAGTGACATACTCATCCTCTTCAGAGGAAGAATACTCATCAGAGCTCATGAATGGCAGAAGTAAGTCCAATGGAATCTCTATGGTCTCATTTTGAGCCTCAGATTCCCATTGTTCCTCATTGAGGAACTCAGAGGAGATTGGTACCCGCCCACTGAGGTCTTCCTCAGTGGCGTCCTCCTCCTCTCTTTCCTCTCCATATTCGGCCATGTCTATGGCTTTGCACTCTCCTTTTGGATTTTCTTCTGTATTACTTGGGAGAGTGCTAGGAGGGAGTTCGGTAACTTTCTTGCTCAGCTGACCCACTTGTCCTTCCAAATTTCTGATGGAGGACCTTGTTTCATTCATGAAACTTTGAGTGGTCTTTATTAGATCAGAGACCATTGTTGCTAAGTCAGAAGTATTCTGCTTAGAACTCTCTGTCTGTTGCTGAGAAGATGATGGAAAAGGCTTGCCATTGCTAAACCTGTTTCTTCCACCATTATTGTTATTGAAACCTTGTTGAGGTCTCTCTTGATTCTTCCATGAGAAATTGGGGTGATTTCTCCATGAAGAATTGTAGGTGTTTCCATAGGGTTCTCCTAGGTAATTCACCTCTTCCATTGAAGGGTTCTCAGGATCATAGGCTTCTTCCTCAGATGAAGCTTCCTTAGTACTGCTTGGTGCATTTTGCATTCCAAACAGACTTTGAGAAATCAAATTGACTTGTTGAGTCAATATCTTGTTCTGAGCCAATATGGCATTCAGAGTGTCAATCTCAAGAACTCCTTTCTTCTGACTAGTCCCATTGTTCACAGGATTTCTTTTAGAAGTGTACATGAATTGGTTGTTTGCAACCATTTCAATCAATTCTTGAGCTTCTGCAGGCGTCTTCTTCAGATGAAGAGATCCTCCAGCAGAGCTATCCAAAGACATCTTGGATAGTTCAGAGAGACCATCATAGAAAATACCTATGATGCTCCATTCAGAAAGCATGTCTGAGGGACATCTTCTGATTAATTGTTTGTATCTTTCCCAAGCTTCATAGAGGGATTCTCCATCCTTCTGTCTGAAGGTTTGGACTTCCACTCTAAGCTTACTCCATCTTTGTGGTGGAAAGAACTTTGCCAAGAAGGCATTGACTAGCTTTTCCCAAGAGTCCAGGCTTTCCTTAGGTTGAGAATCCAACCATATTCTAGCTCTGTCTCTTACAGCAAAAGGGAATAGCATCAGTCTATAGACCTCAGGGTTAACCCCATTAGTCTTGACTGTGTCACAGATTTGCAAGAATTCAGCTAAATACTGATGAGGATCTTCCATTGGAAGTCCATGGAACTTGCAATTCTGTTGCATTAGAGAAACTAATTGAGGCTTAAGCTCAAAGTTGTTTGCTCCAATGGCAGGGATAGAGATGCTTCTCCCATAGAAATCAGGAGTAGGTGCAGTAAAGTCACCCAGCACCTTCCTTGCATTGTTGGCATTGTTGTTGTTTTCGGCTGCCATGTGTTCTTCTTCCTTGAAGAATTCGGTCAGGTCCTCTAAAGAGAGTTGTGCTTTGGCTTCTCTTAGCTTTCTCTTCAGGGTCCTCTCAGGTTCAGGGTCAGCTTCAACAAGAATGCCTTTGTCTCTGCTCCTGCTCATATGAAAGAGAAGAGAAAAAGAAAAATGTGAAATCCTCTATGTCACAGTATAGAGATTCCTTGAGATGTCAGAGGAATAAAGAAAATAGAAAGAAGAAGGAGAAGAAGAATTCGAACTTTAATTAGATAAGGTTCGAATTGTGCATTTAGAAGGAGTGGTACTCCATAAATAGAAGGATGTGGGAAGGAGGGAAGAGAATTTTCGAAAATTCATTTAAAAGATTTTGAAAGCATTTTGAAAATTTGATTGATAATTTTCGAAAATCAAAAGTGAAAAAGAAATCAAGTGATTTTTGAAAAAGATTTTGAAATTAGAAATTAAAAAGATTTGATTGAAAACTATTTTGAAAAAAGATGAGGTTAAAAAGATTTGATTGAAAAGTTATGGCTTTAAAAAGATGTGATTGAGAAGATATGATTTGAAAACAATTTTAAAAGATATGTTTTGAAAACAATTTGAAAAGATATGATTTAGAAAATTAATGACTTGCCTAACAAGAAAAGATATGATTCAAACATAAAACCTTTCTTAATGGAAAAGGCAAAAAATGTTCAATCAAATCATTAATTGTTAGTAAGTATCTTTGAAAAAGGAAAGAAATTGAATTTGAAAATATTTGATTGAAAAGATATGATTTGAAAAAGATTTGGTTTTGAAAAACTTTGAAAACTTGAAAAAAAAATTGATTTTGAAAACAAAATCTTCCCCCTAGCACCATCCTGGCGTTAAACGCCCAGAATGGTATACATTCTGGCGTTTAACGCCCAAAATGCTACCTCTTTGGGCGTTAAACGCCCAACCAGGTGCCCTGGCTGGCGTTTAAACGCCAGTCTGCCTTCTTCACTGGGCATTTTTGAATGCTCAGCTTTTTCTGTATAATTCCTCTGCAGTATGTTCTGAATCTTCAATTCTTTGTATCATTGACTTGAAAAGACACAAATTAAAAATATTTTTGGATTTTTAATAATCAAAATGCAACAAGAATCAAATAACAATGCATGCAAAACACCAAACTTAGTAGTTTGTGTACTACTGACACTATATGAGACACAGAAATACTCAAGCCAAAAGAATTCAAAGATCAGAGTAAGAAATCATCAAGAATTACTTGAAGATCCTTAAGACACATGAATGAATGCATGTAATTGACACCAAACTTAAGATGAGATACTAGACTTAAGCAAGAAACAGCAAATATTTTTTTGGTTTTTATGATTTTGTAATTTTTTTGTGTTTTTCGAAAATTAAGTGGAAAAAGGTATCAAAATTCTTAATGAGAATTCCAGGAATCAGTGCAATGCTAGTCTAAGACTCCGGTCCAGGAATTAGACATGGCTTCACAGCCAGCCAAGCTTTCAAAGAAAGCTTCGGTCCAAAACACTAGACATGACCAATGGTCAGCCAAATCTTAGCAGATCACTACTCCAAGAGCAAAATTGATGAGAATCAACACGCTCCTGTGGTGATAAGTTGAAACCTCGGTCCAATCAGATTAGACATGGCTTCTCAGCCAGCCAGATTTCAACAAATCATCACGAAACTCTAGAATTCATCTTCAAGAATTTTGAAAAAAAAAAAATAAATACCTAATCTAAGCAACAAGATGAACCGTCAGTTGTCCAAACTAGAACAATCCCAGGCGTTGTTACCAAAAGCTTGCTCAAAACTTGAACAATCCCCGGCAACGGCGCCAAAAACTTGGTGCGCGAAATTGTGATCACTACAACTTCACACAACTAACCAGCAAGTGCACTGGGTCGTCCAAGTAATACCTTACGTGAGTAAGGGTCGATCCCACGGAGATTGTTAGCATTGAAGCAAGCTATGGTCATCTTGTAAATCTTAGTCAGGCAAACTCAATTGTATATGATGATGAACGAAAATAACATAAAGATAAAGATAGAGATACTTATGTATATCATTGGTGTAAGAGCTTCAGACAAGTGTATGAAGATGCCTTCCCTTCCGTCTCTCAGCTTTCCTACTGTCTTCATCCAATCCTTCTTACTCCTTTCCATGGCAAGCTCGTGTAGGGTTTCACTGTTGTCAGCAGCTACCTCCCATCCTCTCAGTGAAAGCGATTGCATATGTCCTGTCACGGCATAGCGGAATTCAGCTGTCGGTTCTCGGTCAGGCCAGAATAATATCCATCGATACTTTTGCGTCTGTCACTAACGCCCTAGCCTGCTAGGAGTTTGAAGCACGTCACAGTCATTCAGTCATTGAATCCTACTCAGAATACCACAGACAAGGTTAGACCTTCCGGATTCTCTTGAATGCTGCCATCAGTTCTTGCCTATACCACGAAGACTCTGATCTCACGGAATGGTTGGCTCGTTTGTCAGGCGAGCACTCGGTTGTCAGGCGATCAACCATGCATCGTGCAATCAGGAATCCAAGAGATATTCACTAAGCCTCAGATGCTTGTAGAACAAGAATGGTTGTCAGTCACCTTGTTCATGGGTGAGAATGGTGATGGGCGTCAATCATCACCTTCATCATGTTGAAGAACAAGTGATATCTTGGATAAAGAACAAGCGGAATTGAATGGAAGAACAATAGTAATTGCATTAATACTCGAGGTACAGCAGAGCTCCACACCTTAATCTATGGTGTGTAGAAACTCCACCGTTGAAAATACATAAGAACAAGGTCTAGGCATGGCCGAATGGCCAGCCTCCCAAAGAGGGTTCAATCATCAAAACATGATCGAAAAAGCTCTCTAATACAATAGTAAAAGGTCCTACTTATAGAAAACTAGTACATAGATGAGTAAATGACATAAAAATCCACTTCCGGGCCCACTTGGTGTGTGCTTGGGCTGAGCAATGAAGTAATTTCGTGTAGAGACTCTCCTTGGAGTTAAACGCCAGCTTTAGTGCCAGTTTGGGCGTTTAACTCCCAATCAGAATCAGGTGCCAGTTCCGGCGTTTAACGCTGGAATTTCTTGAGGTGACTTTGAACGCCGGTTTGGGCCATCAAACCTTGGGCAAAGTATGGACTATTATATATTGCTGGAAAGCCCAGGATGTCTACTTTCCAACGCCGTTGAGAGCGTGCCAATTGGGCTTCTGTAGCTCCAGAAAATCCACTTCGAGTGCAGGGAGGTCAGAATCCAACAGCATCTGCAGTCCTTTTGAGTCTCTGGATCAGATTTTTGCTCAGGTCCCTCAATTTCAGCCAGAAAATACCTGAAATCACAGAAAAACACACAAACTCATAGTAAAGTCCAGAAAAGTGAATTTTAACTAAAAACTAATAAAAATATACTAAAAACTAACTAGATCATACTAAAAATATACTAAAAACAATGCCAAAAAGCATACAAATTATCCGCTCATCAATTATCCGCTCATCAGGGTGGTGAAGTGATTGTTATCGATTCACCAGTCTCATCTGAGGGCAAATCTAAACCGCCATTTGAGGAAGAAACAAGCTCATTTACTACTGATTCAGTTGATTCACGTGCAGGTAGCATGATAGAACCTAGGAGGATTACTCTCCAGCAAGCTAGAGTCCTAGATTTTACACTGTAGCCGTATCAAGTGCATCACCCAACAGTGGCTGCAGATTTTGAACTGAAAACTGCACTAATCAACTTGCTACCCAAGTTTCATGGCTTACCTGCTCAAGAGCCTATTGAGCACCTTAGGGATTTCCAGACAGCCTGTTCTACTGTTAGGCGTCATGGTACGGATGAAACTCCTATTCTATTAACCGCCTTCCCATTTTCTCTTGAGGGAAAGGCGAGGGAATGGTACTACACCCAACCTGAAGCGACTGTTACTAACTGGGATACGCTTAGAAGAGAATTTTTGGAGAAATACTTTCCAGCTAAAGTTACTGATAGATTGAGGAAAGAAATTTCTATGATTATTCAAGGTGAATCCGAAACTCTCTACGAATATTAGGAGCGCTTCAACAATCTCCTGGATGCATGGCCCCATCACATGATCAACAAGATGGTGTTGATCAGCTACTTCACACAAGGCATGAAACCTCAGGATAAGACCACATTGGAAGGTGCTAGTAATGGTTCTATGAAAAAGTACAAGACCGAAGATGAAGCGTGGCAATTGATCAGCGACTTAGCTGAGTCCACTAGGAATCACAGGCATAGGCACAACCACTCAAAAGCTGTTGCTGAAGTTTCTTCCAGCAAAGAGACTACTGCTCTGACCCAGAGTATATATGAAATGACCAACCTACTGAAACAGATGCAGTTGAATCAACAACAAGCACAACAAGCTCAGCCTCCCCTGCCACAACAAAGCTAACAGTTGGTTCCATAGAGAGTATGCGGGATTTGTGCTGATTATAGTCATTATACTGATGAATATTCGTAGCTCCAAAAGGAGACAACACTGTGGTAGCCACTCACAACTTCTATGACTGCCCAAATCAAGGATACAGTCAAGGTGGCAACTATAACCATGGATGGCAGGACAATTTCAACCAAGGTTGGAGAGACAATTCTAACCATGGTTGGAGGGACAACTATAACAGAGGAGGCAGAGATAACAATAGAAACCAGATTGGAATAACAATAACAACAACAGACAGTAGAATCAGAACCAACCTTACAGAGCCCCTCACCAAAGACAGTCTCAAGGACCACAGCACAACGAACCACAAGTACCTCAGATCACTTATTCTAATTCTTCATCAAATGACGAGATGTTCTGTTCTCTTGCACAAGGACCACAAGACATGCATACGCAGCTGAATTCTATTTTAAATGGTCTAACTGCCACTTTACAAGCTCTTGTCTCCCGGTTAGATTCATCACCTAACCCCACCAATCAACCTTCAAGCTCCAGTGGAATTCCTTCTCAATCCCTACCTAGTCCCAAGGGTGGCATCAATGCCATCACTCTGAGGTCTGGAACCACATTGCAGGAGAGGAACCAGGAGGAGCCAAGCCCAACAGTACACGTCCCAACTGAGGATGTAGTGGAAGTGGAAGATGTTGAAGAGGAAGAGGACGTACAAAACATAGTTGCAGAAGAAGCAGCTCAACTACATAATGAAACACCAAAGGATGCAGAAGCCGCAAACAACGCCCTCCTTATTCCCTTCCCACAACTTGCAAAGAAGCCCAAAAAGCAGATGGAACTTGATCCCAAAATGGTAGAAATATTCAAAAAGGTTGAGGTAACTGGTGCACGAAATTTTAATCCCAATATCAAAATCAAGATTTCTTATGATTTCGTACCACTAACCAGCAAGTGCATAAGGTCGTCTAAGTAATACCTTACGTGAGTAAGTCGATCCCACGGATATTGTTGGTTTGAAGCAAGCTATGTTTATTTTATTATTCTTAGTCAGGATATCAAATATAATTATCAGTTTGAATTATTAGAAAAATGAAGGAGCGCGAAATAAATAATTGTTACTTTAATAATGGAGAATATGTTGGAGTTTTGGAGATGCTTTGTCTGCTTTATTTCAGCTTTTCTCTTGTAATCCTCTTCCCACACGCAAGGCTCCTTCCATGGCAAGCTATATGTAGGGTGTCACCGTTGTCAATGGCTACTTCCTATCCTCTTAGTGAAAATGGTCCAAATGCTCTGTCACAGCACAACTAATCAGCTGTTGGTTCTCGATCATGTCGGAATAGAATCCATTGATTCTTTTGCATTTGTCATCACGCCCAACACTCGCGAGTTTAAACTCATCACAGTCATCCAATCCCAGAATCCAACTCAGAATACCACCGACAAGGTTTAGACTTTCCGGATTCTCATGAATGCCGCCATCAATTCCAGCTTACCACGAAGATTCTGATTAAGGAATCTAAGAGATACTCATTCAATCTGATGTAGAACGGAGGTGGTTGTCAGGCACACATTCATGGATTGAGGAAGGTGATGAGTGTCATGGATCATCACCTTCTTCATAGTTAAGCGCGAATGAACATCTTAGATAAGAACAAGCGTGTTTGAATGGAAAACAGAAGTAATTGCATTAATTCATCGAGACGCTGCAGAGCTCCTCACCCCCAAAAATGGAGTTTAGAGACTCATGCCGTCAAAGAGTATATAATTCAGATCTGAAAATGTCATGAGGTACAAAATAAGTCTCTAAAAGTTGTTTAAATACTAAACTAGTAACCTAGGTATACAGAAAATGAGTAGACTAAGATAATTGGTGCAGAAATCCACTTCTGGGGCCCACTTGGTGTGTGTTGGGGCTGAGACTTAAGCTTCTCACGTGCCTGGGATTCTGGAGTTGAACGCCAGGTTGTAACATATTTTTGGCGTTAAACTCCAACTTGTAACCTGTTTCTGGCGCTGGACGCCAGACTGCAACATGGAACTGGCGTTGAACGCCAGTTTACGTCATCTATCTTCGCGCAAAGTATAGAATATTATATATTGCTGGAAAGCCCTGGATGTCTACTTTCCATCCCAATTAAGAGCGCGCCAATTGGACTCCTGTAGCTCCAAAAAAAATCCATTCCGAGTGCAGGGAGGTCAGAATCCAACAGCATCAGCAGTCCTTTTTCAGCCTAAATCAGATTTTTGCTCAGCTCCCTTAATTTCAGCCAGAAAATACCTGAAATCACAGAAAAACACACAAACTCATAGTAAATTCCAGAAATATGATTTTTGCTTAAAAACTAATAAAATTCTATTAAAAACTAATAAAAACACGCTAAAATCTATATGAAATTACCCCCAAAAAGCGTATAAAATATCCGCTCATCACAACACCAAACTTAAACTGTTGCTTGTCCTCAAGCAACTAGATAAATAAAAGAGGATAAAAAGAAATCAAGAAGCAATAATATCTCAGAGTTTTAAGTGAAGCTCAGATTCTAATTAGATGAGCGGGGCTAATAGCTTTTTGCTTCCAAACAGTTTTGGCATCTCACTTTATCCTTTAAAATTCAAAATGATTGGCATCCATAGGAACTCAGAATTCAGATAGTATTATTGATTCTCCTAGTTTAGTATGTTGATTCTTGAACACAGCTACTTTATGAGTCTTGGCCGTGGCCCTAAGTACTTTGTTTTCCAGTATTACCACCGGATACATAAATGCCACAGACATATAACTGGGTGAACCTTTTCAAATTGTGACTTAGCTTTGCTCAAGTCCCCAATTAGAGGTGTCCAGAGTTCTTAAGCACACTCTTTTGCTTTGGATCATGACTTTAACCACTCAGTCTCAAGCTTTTCACTTGGACTTGCATGCCACAAGCACATGGTTAGGGACAGCTTGATTTAGCCGCTTAGGCCTGGATTTATTTCTTTGGGCCCTCCTATACATTGATGCTCAAAGCCTTGGATCCTTTTCACCTTTTCCTTTTGGTTTAAAGGGCTATTGGCTTTTTCTACCTCTTTTGCTTTTTTTTTCGCAAGCTTGTTTTTCACTGCTTTTTCTTGCTTCAAGAATCAATTTCATGATTTTTCAGATCATCAATAACATTTCTCTTGTTCATCATTCTTTCAGGAGCCAACAATTTTAACATTCATAAAATTCAATATAAAAAATATGCACTGTTCAGGCATTCATTCAGAAGACAAAAAGTATTTCCACCACATATAAATAATTAGAACTTTCCTTATTAAGAACTCGAAAAAAATATTGCCTCTTTATTCTAAAAATCTACTATTTTATTCATGTTTGATGATGATGAGAAAAATAAATTATAGCTTAATTGGAGATAAAATCAAAATAGATATACTAATTACTACTACTAATATATAACTTCTAAGGTAAATTCATAATAAGAACAGTTATCACAGAGTTAAGGCAAAGATTAGGACTCAACAACCTTTATTTTGGGAAGTGGGTGTTCCTCTAGTCTGTGGGATACTTGATCCTTCAAGAGATAATTTCTGACGCTTCAGTTCCTTCAAGTCACATCCTTGCTCTTCCTGTTCCCTTAGGTGCCATGATCTTGATGAGTTTTAGCTCAGTGATCATGGCAAATCAAACCAAACTTAGAGGTTTGCTTGTCCTCAAGCAAAAGAAAGGATAGGAGAGGAATAGAGGGAGAGGCAATTTCGAAATTCAAAAGATATGATGAGTTGGATTGGAAAAAGATTTGTGTTTATGGATTAAGATACATTTGATATTTTTGAAAAAAAAGGGATTTTAGAAATTAGGATAAATTTTTTTTTAGAATTGAAGGATGAGAGTTTGTAACATGATTATGCAAGAAATCATGAATTTGAAACGGAAAAAAATTAAAAAATTGAAGTAAAAATGAATTTACCTCCTCCCCACCATCCTAGCGTTAAACGCCCAAACGCTGCATGTTTTAGGCGTTTAACGCCCATGTGCAGCTTCTCCTGAGCGTTCAACGCCCAGCTGTTGCTTCTTTCTGGTATTGAACGCCAGGAAGTCCTTTGTCACTGGACGTTTTTCTGAATGCCCAGGACGCTGTAAATCTGGCGTTGAATGCCCAGAAGGTGCTTCTTTCTGGCGTTCAACGCCCAGAAGATGCTCCTTTCTGGCATTTAACGCCCAAATGGCTATCCTTACTGGCGTTGAACGCCCAGTAGGTGCTTCTTTTGGGCGTTCAACGCCCAAAACAGCTTTTACTGGCTTTTTCGCACCAATGAGCTTCCTTTTTTGCTGTTTTATCCTTTGATTCCTTCTGTAACTCTGTGAACTTAAGCAGTTGCTATTTTACCTTGAAGATACTTAATATATACCAGTAAAAATTAATTAATTAACAAATAAGCTTTGTAAATGGCTGGGTTGCCTCCCAGCAAGCGCTTCTTTATTGTCTTTAGCTGGACTATTACTGAGTTTTATTTAAGTCTCAGTTTTGAGCATTCTTGCTCAAAATTGCCTTCAAGATAATGTTTGACTCTCTGTCCATTAACAATGAACTTTTTGTTTGAATCATTATCCTGGAACTCTACGTATCCATATGGTGACACACTTGTAATCACGTATGGTCCTCTCCACCGGGATTTTAATTTTCCGGGGAATAATCTGAGCCTAGAATTAAATAGCAGAACTTTCTGCCCTGGCTCAAAGACTCTGAATGACAATTTCTTATCATGCCATCTTTTTGCTTTCTCTTTGTAAATTTTTGCATTCTCGAAAGCATTGAATGTTGGCATTTAACTGGAGCAATTTCTTCCTCTAGCTCATTTAACTGGAGCAATCATTTTTCTCCAGCTAACTTAGCATCAAGGTTTAGGAATCTGGTTGCCCAGTAGGCCTTATGTTCCAGTTCCACTGGCAAGTGACATGCCTTTCCATACACAAGCTGGTATGGAGAGGTCCCAATAGGGGTCTTCAATGTTGTTCTGTATGCCCACAGAGCATCATCAGAGCTTCTTGCCCAATCCCTTCTATGGTTAATCACAGTCCGTTCCAGGATTCTTTTAAGTTCTCTATTAGAGACTTCAGCTTGCCCATTTGTCTGTGGATGATATGGAGTGGCCACCTTGTGGCTAACTCCGTATTGAACTAAAGCAAAATAAAGCTGTTTATTGCAGAAATAAGTGCCCCCATCACTGATTAATACTCTAGGGGTACCAAATCTACTGAAGATGTGTTTCTGGAGGAATTTTAGCACTGTCTTAGTATCATTAGTGGGTGTTGCTATAGCTTCTACCCATTTGGATACATAATCCACTGCCACCAGAATATAAGTGTTTGAGTATGATGGTGGGAATGGCCCCACGAAGTCAATACCCCATACATCAAACAACTCGATCTCCAAGATCTCTTGTTGAGTCATGGCGTAACTGTGAGGCAGATTGCCAGATCTTTGGCAACTATCACAATTGAGTACAAACACTCGGGAGTCTTTATAGAGAGTAGGCCAGTAGAAGCCACATTGGAGGACTCTTATGGCTGTTCGCTCACATCCAAAATGTCCTCCATACTGTGATCCATGGCAGTGCCAGAGGATCTTCTGTGCTTCTTCTTTAGGCACACATCTACGGATTACTCCGTCTGCACATCTCTTGAAGAGATATGGTTCATCCCAAAGATAGTACTTTGCATCCGTGATCAACTTCTTTGATTGCTGCCTACTGTACTCTTTGGGTATGAATCTCATTGCCTCGTAGTTTGCAATGTCTGCAAACCATGGCACTTCCTGGATGGCAAAGAGTTGCTGATGAGCGGATATTTTATACACTTTTTGGGGGTAATTTCATGTAGATTTTAGCATGTTTTAATTAGTTTTTAGGCAAAAATCATATTTCTGGACTTTACTATGAGTTTGTGTATTTTTCTGTAATTTCAGATATTTTCTGGCTGAAATTGAGGGAGCTGAGCAAAAATCTGAGTTAGGTTGAAAAAGGACTGCTGATGTTGTTGGATTCTGACCTCCCTGCACTCGAAATGGATTTTTTGGAGCTACAGGAGTCCAATTGGCGCGCTCTCAAAGGCGTTGGAAAGTATACATCCAGGGCTTTCCAGCAATATATAATAGTCCATACTTTGCGTGAAGAAAGACGACGTATCTTGGCGTTGAACGCCAAGTACATGCTGCTGTCTGGAGTTAAACGCCAGAAACACGTCATGATCCGGAGTTGAACGCCCAAAACACGTTATAACTTGGAGTTCAACTCCAAGAAAAGCCTCAGTTCGTGGATAGCTTGAGTCTCAGCCCCAGCACACACCAAGTGGGCCCCAGAAGTGGATTTCTGCACCAATTATCTTAAGTTTACTCATATTCTGTAAACCTAGGTTACTAGTTTACTATTTAAACAACTTTTAGAGAATTATTTTGTATCTCATGACATTTTCAGATCTGAATTACATACTTTTTGATGGCATGAGTCTCTAAACTCCATTGTTGCGGGTGAGGAGCTCTGCAGCGTCTCGATGAATTAATACAATTCCTTTGTTTTCCATTCAAACACGCTTGTTCTTATCTAAGATGTTCATTCGCGCTTAATTATGGAGAAGGTGATGATCCGTGACACTCATCACCTTCCTCAATCCATGAACGTGTGCCTGACAACCACCTCTGTTCTACATCAGATTGAATGAGTATCTCTAAGATTCTTTAATCAGAATCTTCGTGGTATAAGCTAGATTGATGGCGGCATTCATGAGAATCCGGAAAGTCTAAACCTTGTCCGTGGTATTCCAAGTAGGATTCTGGGATTGAATGACTGTGACGAGCTTCAAACTCCTGAAGGCTGGGCGTTAGTGACAGACGCAAAAGAATCGATGGATTCTATTCCAACCTGATTGAGAACCGACAGATGATTAGCCGTGCTGTGACAGAGCATAGGAACGTTTTCACTGAGAGGATGGGAGGTAGCCATTGACAACGGTGACACCCTACATAGAGCTTGCCATGGAAGGGACCTTGCGTGTGGGAAGAGGATTTCAAGGAAAAGTAGAAATTCAAAGGACAAAGCATCTCCAAAACTCCAACATATTTCTCATTACTGCACAACAAGTAACAATTTGATTCTCTTTTATTTTTCTAATAATTCCAGACACTTTTACTTCTTACAATTAAATCCAAATAATCTTATTGGCTTCCTAACTAAGATTAATAAAATAAACATAGCTTGCTTCAAACCAATAATCTCCGTGGGATCGACCCTTACTCACGTAAGGTATTACTTGGACGACCCAGTGCACTTGCTGGTTAGTTGTGCGAATTGCCAAAGAGTTAGATTGCATTTCGTGCACCAATTGCTCATCAGGAAAGGTCTCAGAGATCTCAGTAAGAGGGAGGGACGCCCCTTCTACTGGTTCTATTCGGGATAGGTGATCTGCTACTTGGTTCTCTGTCCCTTTTCTGTCTCTTATTTCTATATCAAACTCTTGCAGAAGCAACACCCATCTGATGAGTCTGGGTTTTGAATCCTGCTTTGTGAGTAGATATTTAAGAGCAGCATGATCAGTGTACACAATCACTTTTGATCCTACTAAATAGGATCTGAATTTGTCAATGGCGTAAACCACTGCAAGTAGCTCTTTTTCTGTGGTTGTGTAGTTCTTCTGTGCGTCATTTAAAACACGACTGGCATAGTAAATGACGTGCAGAAGCTTGTCATGTCTCTGTCCCAACACTGCACCAATGGCATGATCGCTGGCATCACACGTCAGTTCAAATGGTAATGTCCAGTTTGGTGCAGAGATGATTGGTGCTATGACCAATTTACCTTTTAGAGTCTCAAATGCCTGCAGACACTCCTGATCAAAGATAAATGGTGTGTCAGCAGCTAGCAGATTACTTAGAGGTTTGACGATTTTTGAAAAATCCTTTATAAACCTCCTATAGAATCCTGCATGCCCCAGAAAGCTTCTAATTGCCTTAACATTGGCTGGTGGTAGTAATTTTTCAATTACCTCTACCTTAGCTTGATCCACTTCTATTCCCTTGTTCGAGATTTTGTGCCCAAGGACAATTCCTTCAGTCACCATAAAGTGACATTTCTCCCAGTTTAAAACTAGGTTGGTCTCTTGGCACCTCTTTAGAACAAGTGCTAGATGGTCAAGACAGGAGCTGAATGAGTCTCCAAATACTGAAAAGTCATCCTTGAAGACTTCCAGAAATTTTTCCACCATATCAGAGAAAATTGAGAGCATGCATCTTTGAAAGGTTGCAGGTGCATTGCATAGACCAAAAGGCATCCTTCTGTATGCAAATACTCCTGATGGGCATGTGAATGCCGTTTTCTCTTGATCTTGGGGATCTACTGCAATTTGATTATAACCTGAATATCCGTCCAGGAAGTAGTAGTATTCATGACCTGCCAGTCTTTCTAGCATCTGGTCTATGAATGGTAAAGGAAAATGATCCTTTCTGGTAGCTGTATTGAGCCTTCTATAATCAATACACATACGCTACCCTGTAACTGTTCTTGTAGGAACCAGTTTATTTTTTTCATTATGAACCACTGTCATGCCACCCTTCTTAGGGACGACTTGGACAGGGCTTACCCAGGGGCTATCAGAAATAGGATAAATAATCCCAGCCTCTAGTAATTTAGTGACCTCTTTCTGCACCACTTCCTTCATGGCTGGATTCAGCCGCCTTTGTGGTTGAACCACTGGCTTGGCGTCACCCTCCAATAGGATTTTGTGCATGCATCTGGCTGGGCTAATGCCCTTAAGATCACTGATGGACCATCCAAGATTTGTCTTGTGTGTCCTTAGCACTTGAATTAGTGCTTTCTCTTCCTGTGGCTTTAAGGTAGAGCTTATGATCACAGGAAAGGTGTCACCTTCTCCCAGAAATGCATATTTCAGGGATGGTGGTAATGGTTTGAGCTCAGGTCTGGGAGGTTTCTCCTCTTCCTGAGGGATTTTCAGAGGTTCTATTATTCTCTCTGGTTCCTCCAGATCAGGCTGAACATCTTTAAAGATATCCTCTAGCTCTGATTCTCTCAGCCATATTGACCTCTTTTACCAGAGAGTCAATAATATCAATGCTCATGCAGTCATTTTGGGTGTCTGGATGTTGCATGGCTTTGACAACATTCAACTTGAACTCATCCTCATTGACTCTCAAGGTTACTTCCCCTTTTTGAACATCAATAAGGGTTCGGCCAGTTGCTAGGAAAGGTCTTCCCAGAATGAGAGTTGCACTCTTGTGCTCCTCCATTTCCAGCACCACAAAGTCAGTAGGAAAGGAAAATGGCCCAACCTTGACAATCATGTCTTCAATCACGCCTGATGGGTATTTAATGGAGCCATCAGCAAGTTGAATACATATCTGGGTTGGTTTAACTTCATCAATCAACCCAAGCTTTGTTTGTGATAATAGATGCAGGTATTAGGTTGATACTTGCCCCAATATCACATAGAGTTTGCTTGGTACAAGTACCCTCTAATGTGCATGGTATCATAAAGCTTCCGGGATCTTTAAGCTTCTCAGGTAAGCTTTTCAGAATGACTGCACTGCATTCTTCAGTGAGGTAAACTTTTTTAGTTTCCCTCCAATCCTTCTTATGACTTAAGATTTCTTTCAAAAACTTAGCATAAGAGGGTATTTGCTCAAGTGCCTCTGCAAACGGAATCTTTATTTCAAGAGTCCTGAGATAGTCTGCAAAGCGGGCAAATTGCTTATCCTGTTCCGCTTTGCGGAGTTTCTGAGGATAAGGCATTTTGGCTTTGTATTCCTCAACCTTAGTTGCTGCAGGTTTATTGCCTACAGATGTGGGTTGAGAAGCCTTTTTAGATGGGTTATTATCAGCACTTGTATGTGTCTGATCCCCCACTGGCATTTGAATGCCAGGGGTGGAAGCTGGAGTGGCGTTAGACGCCAACTCCTTACTTGTTTCTGGCGTCTGAACACCAGAACTGTGCTCCCTTTAGGCGTTCAACGCCAAATCATTGCTTGTTTCTGGCGTTGAACGCCAGGACTGAGCATGGTTTGGGCGTTCAACGCCAGCTTTCCACCCATTCTCTGGTGTTTGAGCGCCAGAATTATTCCTCTCTGGGCTCTTATTGTCTTCAGAGGGATTTTGGGTAGTTTGCTCATTTCTTGGCTTCCTGCTATCTTGAAGTGATGTTTTTAATGTTTTCCCACTTCTTAATTGAACTGCTTGGCACTATTCTGTTATTTGTTTTGATAGCTGCTGTTCTGTTTGCTTCAACTGTACTTCCATATTCATATTAGCCATTCTTGTTTCTTGTAATATCTCCTTGAATTCGGCTAATTGTTTTGTTAGAAAATCCAATTGCTGATTGAATTCTGTAACTTGTTCTGCTGAACTCATTTCAGCAGTTACTGTTTTAGCCTCTTCTTTCATGGAAGGTTCACTGCTTAGGTACAGATGCTGATTTCTGGCAACTGTATCAATGAGCTCTTGAGCTTCTTCTATTGTCTTTCTCATGTGTATAGATCCACCAGCTGAGTGGTCTAGAGAAATCTGAGCTCTTTCTGCAAGCCCATAGTAGATGATGTCTAACTGCACCCTGACAAACCCCATTTTGACGGTTTATCTTGTATTGATTTTAGGGGATTTTATAACCTTTTACCCTCATTTATCCATTGAAATAGCATGGTTTTGTATATTCTCCTTTAATTGTGCTTAAGAGTGAAAACATGCTTTTTAGGTCTTAAAATAGCTAAATGTAATTTACCTTGATTCCATTAGATGCCTTGATATGTTTGTTAAGTGATTTCAGATTTAGGAGGCAAAGATTGGATCAAGGGAATGAAGAAAAAGCATGTAAAGTTGGAGAACTCATGAAGAAATGATGGAACCAAAAAGCTGTCAAGCCTGACCTCTTCGCACTTAATTGACCATAACTTGAGCTATAGAGGTCCAAATGATACGGTTTCAGTTGGGTTGGAAAGCTAACATCCAGGGCTTCGAAATGATATAAAATTTGCCATATGTTGCTTCGCGTTCAGGGGCGCGCCCGCGCACTTTGCGCGCGCGCGCCAATTTTGTCCGTGGCCCACTTTAATGAAATCATCCCCAGCGGTTTTAGGAGCTTTGTGGGCCCAATCCAACTCATTTCTGATGCTATTTAAGCCAAAGATTGAAGGGGAATCAACTGACTTTACCACATGTTAGTTACCATTAGTGATAGTTTAGTTTTAGAGTTAGTTTCTAGAGAGAGAAGCTCTCACTTCTCTCTAGGATTAGGATTAGGATTAGTTCTTAGATCTAGGTTTTAATCTTTGCTTTCTTCCACTTCTATCTCTCAATTCTTTGTTGCTACATTCATCTTCTTCTACTCTTTTGTTGTAATTTCCTTTATGTTCTTATATTTTGTTGTAGATCTAGTATTGTTCCTTCTACATTCTTCCAATTCAATAAGAGGTAATTCATAATAAATGTGTCTTCTTTGCTTTTCTATTGTTGATCTCTTATTTTTGTAGTTGTAGATTCCTTTAATTCTTGCATTTAATAATGTTTACTTCTATTGCACTCTATGTGTTTGTTGAAATGCCTCTTCTAGATATAGTATAGATTTTTGTTCCTCTTGGCCTAGGTAGAGTAATTAGTAACACTTGAGCTATCTAATTCCTTTGTTGATTGATAATTGGAGAGATTGCTAATTGGTTTGGAGTGCACTAAAGCTAGTCTTTCCTTGGGAGTTGGCTAGGACTTGTGGCTCAAGTCAATTCATCCACTTGACTTTCCTTTCTTTAGTAAGGGTTAACTAAGTGGTAGCAATGAAAAATTCTCATCACAATTGAGAAGGATAACTAGGATAGGACTTCTAATTTTCATACCTTGCCAAGAGCCTTTTATAGTTGTTAGTTTATTTTCATTGCCATTTACTTTCATGCCTCTTATCAAAATCCCAAAACAACTCAAACCAATAACAAGACACTTTATTGTAATTCCTAGGGAGAACGACCCGAGGTTCCAATACTTCGGTTTATAAATTTAAGGGTTTGTTTTAGTGACAAACAACTTTTTGTATGAAAGGATTAGTGATTGGTTTAGAAACTATACTTGCAACGAGAATTCATTTGTGAATTCTAAACCGTCAAAAATCCAATCATCAAAATGGCACCGTTGCCGGGGAATTGCAATGGTGTTGTGTTATTGGTTATTGTATATATGTGAATATTGTAAATATGTTTGCTTTTTGCTTCTTTGTTAGTTTTTAGTTTGTTCTCTTTATTTGTTTCTATTTTTTATTTTTGCCCTCTCTTGCTATCATGAATTCTCATTTTGGCTATGAGTGTGATTACAACTATGTTGTAGGTGATGAGAACTTCAATGAAGAGATGCATCAAGGATGGGACAATCAAAGGTGGGAGGAGCCATATGCATATGATCAATCTTCATGGCAACAACCTCCACCAATGCACTATGAAGAAGAGCCATTTTTTGATGCATATCAATCCAATGGCTATGGTGAATCTCCTTGTGACTTTCAAGAACCACCACCATATGCCTATGATTTATATCCTCAATATGAGCCTCAACCACACTCACAAGCCTATTTTCACCAACCACCTTCATATGACCCTAATCCATATCCATCCTACCAACAACCATATGAGCCATATGAACCACACATAGAGCTACCACCACCCCAACATTAACATTATCAAGAGCCACCCCCTCCATATTATTACCAAGATGAACCACCTCCAATATACAAAAATTTTCAACCACAAGATGAATACTACTTTCCACCACAACCTCCCATGGAAGAATACTCATATCCATTGATCCAAGAGCCACATGATCCTAATCATATTATCCAAGAGGAACAAGAGACAAGGGATCATCTCAAGGAAGCATTGGATCAATTTCAAGCAACCATGGAGTGTTTTGTGCAACAAGTGGAAAGAATGGAAAACATTGAACCACCATAACTCTACCAAGAAGAACCACCTTCCTACTATGAACCCTTCCCCCAAAATGATGAATCCTTCCACCCACCCCAATCTCTAATGGATGAAACCCTTGGTGTTCTTGTTCAAGGGCAAGAAGAGATGCAAAGGGATGTGCAAAATTTTATGGCCGCCTTGGATGCGGTAACAAATCAATTAGCCTCCCAATGCTTGAACACTCAAGGAACTCCCATGGCTACATGTGGAGAATCGAATGAAGAACATAGCATGAAGGAGAGATTGGAAACTCAGGTGGGAAATGAAGGAAGTTACTTTGTATTGGAACAATTGGAGGAAGCTTTAATTGTTGAAGACAAGGAAGAAGTGGTAGAAGACTTAGGAGATGCGGAGCCTCCATGGGAACATAAAGTTAAAGAAAACCCCTACAAGATGATTGAAATTGATGCTAGGGAGGAAAGTGTACACCTTCCAAGGCATATTCCATATGAAGACTTGGATGGGATAGAGAAAGAATTGAGTTCCCTTGGTGATGAAGATCAAGCATCAAGTCTTAGTGGTGAAGAATCCTTTGAGCATGAAGAACCTTCTCCGGTTGGATTTGAAAGCGTTAAGGAGGTAAATTTTTCTCATCCTCCCTATTATGATTTGAGTAAAGGAAAAGGTTTAGATAAAATTGTTAAACAAAGGATTGAGATTAAGAGATCTTGTGAAGAGGTGGAAGTCCCTAGAAATGGAAGAACGAGGGTTGGTTATGCTTTGTCAAGATCTTTGGAAGCATCTTTACCTAGGTTGCCATCTACACCTTCATTTGAGTGGGTGAAATTCATTTCTATTAGTTTTATTATCCCACTTGAATATGGTTTGCTTGAAACGGATGGCCAACTTAGGGAAGTTTGTGGGATGAAGCGTAAGCGGAAAAGGTTTTGTGGTGGGCGTTGCAAATCAAGGCTCATTATGGTTGATGCATCAAACATGAGATATAAAGGTTGGAGCAGTGCTCAAATAGATGGGTCTAGGAGGATTGTTGGACACTTCATAGAGAATTCATCTTACTTACCACCCGGATGGACTAATAATGATGATCAACCTCAAGACGGGTGTGAAAACAAAGTGTGGGATCCCGGATTACAAAAAGAGGACCAACTTTGGGAGCCCCAAGCTTGTGAAGAACTCCATCAACACTTGGCTCAACCCATAGGAAATCTTGGGGCACAATGGAGAACCAAGCATTGGTGGGAGTTCCAAGATGAATACAAGCACAAGCCACCTTGATGAGGAGCTCCCCATAAGTCCAACTTAAGGACAATAAACAAAAGTGCTAGGTGGGAGACACCCCACCATGGTAAAATCCTTTCATTTTCTCTTTTGTACATATTGGTAGAACTAGTTTAATTTCATGTTTAGATTAGTTGGTTGAGTTTAATTAGTATTTTATCATGTTAAATAAGGTTTTAGGGTGTTTTGGTAGTAGCTTGGAGGTTTGGGATGCTTGGATTGGTGCAAAAACATAGCAAAAATTTTTGAAAAACAGAACACCATCCACGCGTTCGCGCACATGACGCGTACGCGCACCTGAGCATTTTTTGACCACCCACGCGGACGCGCACTGTACGCGTACGCGTGGATGCAAAAAAATTCGACTCCAGCCAAAAACCCGAGAGTTAGGCCTGCACTGTGCGAACATTGGGCCTAAGGCACCAGTCTATGCACGCGTGCGCGCACTTGGCGCGTACGCGCACATCATCTTAAGTTCGCAATGCACGCGCACGCACGCTGTGCGCGCGCGCATCGATTGCACGATCCACACTCCTGGTACTTTTACCCGAGAGTTGTGCCAGACTTGGGCCGACATTATGCCTCCGACCTAACTCGATGCACGCGTGCGCGCACCTGGCGCGTACGCGTCCTTCAACCAATATGCACATCGACGCGTAAGCACGCATGACGCGCACGCGTCGGTAAAAAAAAAAGAGTTTTTTTCTCATCTTCCATTTTCTTTTGTTCACTACATTTGCATACTTCTACTCTTCCCATTTTCATTTAGTTTTTGTAGCATGTTTTCGTTTATTTTTTAGTCATTTTAATACTGGTGTGCCTCTTCCTACTCAATTGTTGAGGATTCCTTGCCTTATTTTGGTGCCTCTTGATATGCCATTTTCTCTTATTGTTTCCTCCTCTACATGTTGTAGCTACCATGTAGTAGCGAACCATACCTTTATTTGGCATTAGCCCCCGCCTATGTTCTATTTGCTTCGATATCTTTGTTATAGGCCTAATATTCCTTTCCTTTTCTATCCTTTTAGGTTGGCCACCAAGGAGGGAGAAAGGAAAAGCTTTCAAAGGGGGCACCAAACAAGTCATCCGCACAACCTTTTGAGGGAGCTCATCAATTATAGCAACCCGTCCACCTTGCTCTTCTTTGCATGCACCGAGGACGGTGCAATCTTCAAGTGTGGGGAGGTCGTTCGACCGATCTCCATGGGTAACAATTTCCTTTTCAACACCAATTCTTAGTTTTCTTTGTTAGATTAGTCATTGCATTGCATGATAGGTTGCATGTTAGTTAGAATTTGTACATATTTTACCACTTCTCTTTCTTATTAGGACCACTTGGTTATGGTGATAATTTCTTTTCCAAGAAACCATTTTAGGGCAACCTACCAATTTGAAAAAGAAAAATTTCTGTTGAACTTGCTTGAAAGAATGTATTTTGGAACATGGTTTTTGAGCTAAGAACACAAGCAAGTGAGATTTGAGCCTAATGATATGGTTACATCTTATAACCACTTATTTTTCCTTCTTGTGTGCATTATTCTCTTCCTATGAGTGTAATCTTCGATTTGTTTGAATCTATATGTCCCATTATTCCTTGTATTCATGCATTTATATGATTGAGGCCATCATTTCATTAGCTCACTTACCCAAATGGCCTTACCTTTTATCTTCCTTTGTTAGCCAACTTTGAGCCTATGCTTAACCCACTTATTCTTATTTTAGCACATTACAAGCCTTAAAGCGGAAAACAATGAATGTCCTTTATTTGGATCTTTGATTGGCTTAGGCTAGTGAGTGTGAGTGTCATCCAAGAGTGGGAAAACTTTGGGACATTGGTTGGGATAAAAGGGTGTTTGTGTTTTGTATTTTTATATTGGGGAATTGGTACATACTCATGTATTGATTAAATGTATAGACCTTATGCATTGATGTTCTTGTGTATAGTTTGAAAGAAAAAGAAAAAAAATGAAAAGAAAAAAAGAAATAAAAGTGAAAAAGAAAAAAAGAAAAGAAAAGAAAAAAATGTATATAGAAAAAGAAAGAAAAAAAAAAGAAGAGCAATAAAGGGGACAAAATGCCCCAAAGTGAAGCTCAATAAGAATCAATGCATAAGTGTTGTGAAATGAAAAGAAAATGCATGAGTATGTGAAAAAGTGAGGAATGGGTAGTTAGATTAATACTTAATTGCATAGGTCATTATATAGGTTAGGTGGGAAAGTTTCAGTTAATCAAAGATTCAAATCCTAAGTCCACTAGCCAAATATGACCCTACCTTAACCCTAGCCCCATTACAACCTAAGGAAAAGACCTCATGATAATTGTATACGTACATTGAATAATTGTTGATTGTTAGATGAAAAACAAATCTTGGGAAGCATGATTAGGGGAGAATTGAGTGAATCAACCCCAAACACCGAGTGACTAGAGTGCAAACACTTCCGGTGAGGGTTCGATGCTCAATTCTTTGATTCCCGGCTTTCATGAGCGTTCTTCTCGTAAGTCTACTTGAACTTCATTTTGATATTCGAATTGGTAGGATTCATGAATCGTTATATGATCTTGACCCTACTTGTGCATGTATGACTTGGAGGATTGATTTATTTTTAACTAAGTAGGTAAAACCATTTTGCATTTTAGTTGCATATAGTTTAGGTTGCATATAGCTCATTTATATGGAATAAATGTTGATACCCGTTGTTTCTCTCTTGGCTTAAGCATGAGGACATGCTTGGTTTAAGTGTGGGGAGGTTGACAAACCCCATTTTGACGGTTTATCTTGTATTGATTTTAGGGAATTTTATAATCTTTTACCCTCATTTATCCATTGAAATAGCATGGTTTTGTATATTCTCCTTTAATTGTGCTTAAGAGTGAAAACATGCTTTTTAGGTCTTAAAATAGCTAAATGTAATTTACCTTGATTCCATTAGATGCCTTGATATGTTTGTTAAGTGATTTCAGATTTAGGAGGCAAAGATTGGATCAAGGGAATGAAGAAAAAGCATGTAAAGTTGGAGAACTCATGAAGAAATGATGGAACCAAAAAGCTGTCAAGCCTGACCTCTTCGCACTTAATTGACCATAACTTGAGCTACAGAGGTCCAAATGATACGGTTCTAGTTGGGTTGGAAAGCTAACATCCGGGGCTTCGAAATAATATAAATTTTGCTATATGTTGCTTTGCATTCAGGGGCGCGCATGCGCACTTTGCACGCGCGTGCCGATTTTGTCCGTGGCCCACTTTAATGAAATCGTCCCCAGCGGTTTTAGGAGCCTTGTGGGCCCAATCCAACTCATTTCTGATGCTATTTAAGCCAAGGATTGAAGGGGAATCAACTGACTTTACCACATGTTAGTTACCATTAGTGATAGTTTAGTTTTAGAGCTAGTTTCTAGAGAGAGAAGCTCTCACTTCTCTCTAGGATTAGGATTAGGATTAGTTCTTAGATCTAGGTTTTAATCTTTGCTTTCTTCCACTTCTATCTCTCAATTCTTTGTTGCTACATTCATCTTCTTCTACTCTTTTGTTGTAATTTCCTTTATGTTCTTATATTTTGTTGTAGATCTAGTATTGTTCCTTCTACATTCTTCCAATTCAATAAGAGGTAATTCATAATAAATGTGTCTTCTTTGCTTTTCTATTGTTGATCTCTTATTTTTGTAGTTGTAGATTCCTTTAATTCTTGTATTTAATAATGTTTACTTCTATTACACTCTATGTGTTTGTTGAAATGCATCTTCTAGATATAGTATAGATTTTTGTTCCTCTTGGCCTAGGTAGAGTAATTAGTGACACTTGAGCTATCTAATTCCTTTGTTGATTGATAATTGGAGAGATTGCTAATTGGTTTGGAGTGCACTAAAGCTAGTCTTTCCTTGGGAGTTGGCTAGGACTTGTGGCTCAAGTCAATTCATCCACTTGACTTTCCTTTCTTTAGTAAGGGTTAACTAAGTGGTAGCAATGAACAATTCTCATCACAATTGAGAAGGATAACCAGGATAGGACTTCTAATTTTCATACCTTGCCAAGAGCCTTTTATAGTTGTTAGTTTATTTTCATTGCCATTTACTTTCATGCCTCTTATCAAAATTCCAAAACAACTCAAACCAATAACAAGACACTTTATTGTAATTCCTAGGGAGAACGACCCGAGGTTCCAATACTTCGGTTTATAAATTTAGGGGTTTGTTTTAGTGACAAACAACTTTTTGTATGAAAGGATTAGTGATTGGTTTAGAAACTATACTTGCAACGAGAATTCATTTGTGAATTCTAAACCGTCAAAAATCCAATCATCACACCCACTCTGAAAATATTTCAGAGGGGCATTTTCTTAGCATCTCTTTGTATCTCTTCCAGGCATCATAATGGGATTCATTATCTCCTTGTTTGAAGCCTTGGATGCTTAGCCTTAGCTGTGTCATCCTTTTGGGAGGAAAATAGTGTTTCAGAAATTTTTCTGACAACTGTTTCCATGTCTTTATGCTGTCCTTAGGTTGGTTATTTAACCATCTCTTAGCTTGGTCCTTTACAGCAAATGGAAATAGTAATAATCTGTAGACATCCTGATCTACTCCCTTATTATGTACTGTGTCAGCAATTTGTAGAAATTGAGCCAGAAACTCTGTAGGTTCTTCCTATGGAAGACTGGAATACTGGCAACTTTGCTGTACCATGATGATGCGCTGAGGATTCAACTCAAAACTACTGACTCCGATGGAGGGTATACAGATACTACTCCCATATGAAGCAGTAGTGGGGTTAGCATATGACCCCGAGTCCTTCTGGACTGTTCATTTCCACTTATGTTCATGTTGGAGTAAAGGGGTAATGTGGATTTAAATTTTTAGTTTATAAATAAATAAAAAAATGATTTTCAAAATAAAATAAAATAAAATAAAAACCAAAATAAAAATAAGATAAAATAAGAAAATAAAAATAAAAAAATTAATAGGAATTTGAAAATATTTTATGAAGATTTTCAAAAAGTGAGGAGAGAGAAAATGGTTAGGATATTTTCAAAAAAGATATAATAATATTTTTTTTAAATCTTAAAAGGATAAGATTTGAAAAATTTCGAAATTGAAATTTGAATTTTTATAAAAAAAATTTCGAAAAAGTAGCTTAAAAATAGTTAGAAAAGATATATTTTTTTTAATTTTGAATTTTATGATGAAAGAGAAAAACACACAAAAGACACAAGACTTAAAATTTTTAGATCTAATGCTCCTTGTTTTAGAAAATTTTGGAGGGAAAACACCAAGGAACACCAAACTTAAAAATTTTAAGATCAAAACATAAAGAAGACTCAAGAACACTTTGAAGATTCACAAGAACAAAAGAAAGAACACGAAACTTAAAATTTTTAGAAAACTTCAATAAAATTTTTGAAAATTATAAAAAAGATTAACAAGAAAATACCAAACTTAAAGTTTGGCACAAGAATTAATCAAAGAAAAAATTATTTTTGAAAAAGTTTTAAAAAGAAGATACCCAATTGCCAAGAACATAAGCCAACGCTCTAGCCAACTGAGCTATAAATGTAACGTGTTTTAAAGATGTATTATTTTTATAGATAAAATTAAAATTTTTTTTTGAAAACTAATGTTTTGAAAAAGCACAAGAAAAACAAGAAAAGACACAGAGCAAGACAAACCAAAGATCAAACAAGAAAAATTGACAAGAACAATTTGAAGATCAAGGAAAAACAAAGAATACTATTTTGAAAATTTTAAAGGGAAAATATAAGATATGCAATTGACACCAAACTTAGAATAAGACACTAATTCACGAAAAATTAAAAATTAATAAGGACAAGTAATATTTTCGAAAAATTTTTGATGAGAAATTAAAGGACTCAAATTTAATGACTCTATAGCATCAATACTATATTCCTAATCTAAGCAACAAAATAAACCTTTAATTGTTCAAACTCAAACAATCCCCGGCAACAGCGCCAAAAACTTGGTGCACGAAATTTTAATCCCAATATCAAAATCAAGATTTCTTATGATTTCGTACCACTAACCAGCAAGTGCATTGGGTCGTCCAAGTAATACCTTACGTGAGTAAGGGTCGATCCCACGGAGATTTTTGGTTTGAAGCAAGCTATGTTTATTTTATTATTCTTAGTCAGGATATCAAATATAATTATCAGTTTGAATTATTAGAAAAATGAAGGAGCACGAAATAAATAATTGTTACTTTAATCATGGAGAATATGTTGGAGTTTTGGAGATGCTTTGTCTGCTTTATTTCAGCTTTTCTCTTGTAATCCTCTTCCCACAGGCAAGGCTCCTTCCATGGCAAGCTATATGTAGGGTGTCACCGTTGTCAATGGCTACTTCCCATCCTCTCAGTGAAAATGGTCTAAATGCTCTGTCACAGCACGGCTAATCAGCTATTGGTTCTCGGTCATGTCGGAATAGAATCCATTGATTCTTTTGCGTTTGTCATCACGCCCAACACTCACGAGTTTGAAGCTCGTCACAGTCATCCAATCCCAGAATCCTACTCAGAATACCACAGACAAGGTTTAGACTTTCCGGATTCTCATGAATGCCGCCATCAATTCCAGCTTATACCACAAAGATTCTGATTAAGGAATCTAAGAGATACTCATTCAATCTGATGTAGAATGGAGGTGGTTGTCAGGCACACATTCATGGATTGAGGAAGGTGATGAGTGTCACGGATCATCACCTTCTTCATAGTTAAGCGCGAATGAACATCTTAGATAAGAATAAGCGTGTTTGAATGGAAAACAGAAGTAATTGCATTAATTCATCGAGACGCTGCAGAGCTCCTCACCCCCAACAATGGAGTTTAGAGACTCATGCCATCAAAGAGTATATAATTCAGATCTGAAAATGTCATGAGGTACAAAATAAGTCTCTAAAAGTTGTTTAAATACTAAACTAGTAACCTAGGTTTACAGAAAATGAGTAGACTAAGATAATTGGTGCAGAAATCCACTTCTGGGGCCCACTTGGTGTGTGCTGGGGCTGAGACTTAAGCTTCTCACGTGTCTGGGCTGTTTCTGGAGTTGAACGCCAGGTTGTAACGTGTTTTTGGCGTTGAACTCCAACTTGTAACCTGTTTCTGGCGCTGGACGCCAGACTGCAACATGGAACTGGCGTTGAACGCCAGTTTACGTCATCTATCTTCGCGCAAAGTATGAACTATTATATATTGCTGGAAAGCCCTGGATGTCTACTTTCCAACCCAATTAAGAACGCCCCAATTGAACTCATGTAGCTCCAAAAAATCTATTCTGAGTGCAGGGAGGTCAGAATCTAACAGCATCAGCAGTCCTTTTTCAGCCTAAATCAAATTTTTGCTCAGCTCCCTCAATTTCAGCCAGAAAATATCTGAAATTACAGAAAAACACACAAACTCATAGTAATGTCCAGAAATATGATTTTTGCTTAAAAACTAATAAAAACATGCTAAAATCTATATGAAATTACCCCCAAAAAGCGTATAAAATATCTGCTCATCAGTAACTGTCCCCCTTTTTAATGTTATTCAGCAGGTACCTAAATATGCAAAATTTCTAAAATATTTGTGCATACATAAAAATAAAATTAATGAATTCAAAACTATTTCTTTAGGTAGTTCTATATCTGCTTTAATGGGAAATATACCTGAAAAATGTAGTGATCCAGCTCCATGTATGGTTAATTGTACCATTGGAGGTGTAATTTTTTCTGACTGCATGTGTGATTTAGGAGCGTGTGTGAGTATTATGCCTTTGTCTATATATGATGCTTTGAGGCTCCCTCCCTTAAAAAGGTCGGTAGCTCGTTTTGTGTTAGCAGATAAGAGCATTATTACAGTGGCTGGAATTGCTGAAGATGTATTGGTGAGCATTAAGAGGCTCACATTTCCCAATGACTTCAATATCTTGGAGATGCCCCAAAATGACTCAGGAAAGCCGTCATCCATCCTACTTGGAAGACCCTTCTTGAAGACTTCAAAGTTCAAGCTGGATGCCTTTTCAGGAACCTATTCCTTTGAAATAGACGGCCGAGCAGTGAGCTTCAATCTGAATGAAGCTATGAAGCATCCTCCAGAAGATCATTCAGTATACAAGTGCGACATTATTGATGAAACTGTAGCTGTAGTTCACCAAGAGGAAATAGCAGAGAAGCACATAGAGCAAGGTCCAAGTGTAGGGATATCCTCTGAACAAAATGAGGATGCCTTGCCATTATCATTAGCTCCAGAAGGTCCAGATCCTAGCCATGAGCAGAAATTGGAATTAAAACCCCTTCTTTCACACCTCAAGTATGCTTACCTTGAGGATAAGCAGAAGTTTCCAGTTATCATTGCAAGGGAGCTCACTTCCCAATAGGAAGAACAACAGCTTAGTGTGTTGAGGAAGCATAAGAAAGCAATTGGATGGAGCTTGGCGGATATAGTAGGCATCAGCCCTCAAGTTTGTGAACACATAATATTCTTAGAAGAAGGAGCAAACCCTGTCCGTCAGCCTCAAAGAAGATTGAATCCTACCATCTTAGAAGTTGTCAAGAAAGAAGTAACTAGACAACTTGAAGCAGATATCATTTACCCCATTTCAGATAGCGAATGGGTCAGTCCAGTACAAGTGGTGCCCAAGAAGTCTGGAGTCACAATAGTGAAGAATGAGCATGGAGAGCTTCTGACAACTAGAGTGCAGAATTCATGGAGAGTTTGCATTGACTATAGGCGTCTAAACCAAGCCACTCGCAAGGATCACTACCCCTTGCCATTTATTGATCAGATGCTTGATCGCCTGTCAGTTTCTACAGGAGATTTATTAAGGACTTCAGTAAGGTAGCATTGCCTTTATCCAAACTACTACAGAAAGATATTGAGTTCGAGTTCAGTGAGGATTGCATACAAGCGTTTGATAAGCTGAAGATCGCTCTTATTCAAGCTCTGATTGTGAGAGGCCCAGACTGGAGCCAGCCATTTGAAATTATGTGTGATGCCTCCAATCATGCAGTAGGAGCTGCGCTGGCTCAACGCGAAGGTAAGGATCCTTTTGTAATTGCTTATGCATCTAAGACTTTAGATGCTGCTCAGTCTAATTATACTACTACTGAAAAAGAGCTTCTAGCTATTGTTTTTGCTCTGGATAAATTCTAAGCCTATTTACATGGTACTAAGGTAGTAGTGTACTCAGACCATACAACTCTAAAATATTTATTAGCTAAAAAGGAGTCTAAACTAAAGCTAATAGGTTGGATACTGCTGCTGCAAGAATTTGATTTAGAAATTAAGGATAGGAGTGGTAACCAGAATTTAGTGGCAGACCACTTGAGTCGCCTTGAGCACATTAAGGATGACTCCACTCCTATCAATGATACTTTTCCATTTGATAGCTTACAGGCAGTATCTGAAGTAGTTCCTTGGCATGCACCTGTAGCTAATTATCTATTTAGCCACACTTTTCCTCCTAATGTTACTAAGCATCAAAGAGACAAGCTGAAAAGTGAGTCCAAATATTATATATGAGATGATCCAAATTTATGGAGGTGTGGTGCTGACCAAGTAATTAGATGGTGTGTGCCTCAATCAGAATTCTAGTCCATTTTAGGGGCTTGCCACTCATCTGAGAGTGGAGGACATTTTGGCCCTCAAAGAACAGCTAGAAAAATCCTAGATTGCGGATTCGGTGGCCTACTCTTTTTAAAGATGCTGCTAAATTTTGTAAATCTTGTTCCCCTTGCCAAAGGTTTGGTAATATATCCACAAGGAATGAGATGCCTCAACAGATTATGCTTTTCTGTAAAATTTTTGATGTTTGGGGCATCGACTTCATGGGTCCATTTCCAAATTCTAATGGTCACCTTTATATACTGTTAGCTGTAGATTACGTTTCTAAATGGATGGAAGCAATTCCTACCTGTACTGATGATGCTAACACTGTTGTTTCCTTTGTTAGAAACCATATTATTTGTCACTTTGGATCACCACGAGCAATCGTGAATGATCAAGGCACTCTTTTTTGTATCAGGAGACTAACAGTACTGAAGAAGCATGGGATAATTCATAAAATAGCAACAGCCTACCATCCCCAGACTAATGGGTAAGCCGAGGTGTCTAACAGAGAGATAAAGCGTATATTATTGAAGATAGTCAAGCCTCATAGAAAGGACTGGAGCACCAGGCTCCAAGATGCGCTTTAGGCATATCAGACAGCATACAAGACACCAATCGGGATGAGTCCCTTCCTCTTAGTTTATGGAAAGGCCTGTCACCTCCCAGTTGAGGTAGAGCGTAAAGACTTCTGGGCGGTAAAAGAATGCAATATGAAATTTGGGAAATCCAGAGCTGAAAGGAAGTTACAACTGCAAGAATTAGAAAACCTTTGCCTAGAAGCTTATGAGAACTCCATGTTGTACAAAGAGAATGTGAAGGCTGTGCATGATAAGCACATCAAGAGGAGAGAGTTCCAACCTGGGGACTTAGTCCTCCTTTTCAACTCCAGATTAAGGCTCATGCTGGGCAAGTTGAGATCAAGATGGGACGGTCCCTATCGAGTAGAGAAGGCGGAGCCATACGGAGTCTTTCACTTGAGTCATCCTTCAAGCTCTGAATTCATCAAGGTCAATGGACATTGCTTAAAGCTATATTGATGAGCGGATAATTTATACGCTTTTTGGCATTATTTTTAGTATGTTTTTAGTATGTTTTAGTTAGTTTTTAGTATAATTTTATTAGTTTTTAGTTAAAATTCACTTTTCTAGACTTTACTATGAGTTTGTGTGTTTTTCTGTGATTTCAGGTATTTTCTGGCTGAAATTGAGGGACCTGAGCAAAAATCTGATTCAGAGACTGAAAAGGACTGCAGATGCTGTTGGATTCTGACCTCCCTGCACTTGAAGTGGATTTTCTAGAGCTACAGAAGCCCAATTGGCGCGCTCTCAACGGCGTTGAAAAGTAGTGATCACAATTTCGCGCACCAAGTTTTTGGCGCCGTTGCCGGGGATTGTTTCGTGTATGGACAACTGACGGTTCCTCTTGTTGCTTAGATTAGGTATTTTTTTTTCAAAATTTTTTTAAGAATGAATTCTAGAGTTTCATGGTGATCTGTTGAAATCTGGCTGGCTGTGAAGCCATGTCTAATCTTATTGGACCGAGGTTTCAACTTATCATCACAAGAGCTTGTTGATTTCTATCAATCTTGCTGTTGAAGCAATGATCTGCTGAGGCTTGGCTGGCCATTGGCCATGTCTAGTGTTTTGGACCGGAGCTTTCTTTGAAAGCTTGGCTGGTTGTGAAGTCATGTCTAATTCCTGGACCGGAGTCTTAGACTAGCATTGCAATGATTCCTGGAATTCTCATTAAGAATTCTGAAACCTTTATTTTCTTTTTTCATATAATTTTCGAAAAAAAGCACAAAAAAATTACAAAATCATAAAAACCAAAAAAAATATTTTATGTTTCTTGTTTAAGTCTAGTGTCTTATTTTAAGTTTGGTGTCTTGCATGCATTGTTTATTTGATCTTGGTTCTATTTTCAAGACAATAATACAGAGAACTGAAGATTCAGTACATGCAGCAGAGGAATTATACAGAAAAAGCTGGGCGTTCAAAACGCCCAGTGAAGAAGGAAAACTGGCGTTTAAACGCCAGCCAGGGTACCTGGCTGGGCGTTTAACGCCCAAAAGGGTAGAGCTTTGGGCGTTAAACGCCAGAATGTGCACCATTCTGGGCGTTTAACGCCAGGATGGTGATGAGCGGATAATTTATACGCTTTTTGGCATTCTTTTTAGTATGTTTTTAGTATCTTTTAGTTAGTTTTTAGTATATTTTTATTAGTTTTTAGTTAAAATTCACTTTTCTGGACTTTACTATGAGTTCGTGTGTTTTTCTGTGATTTCAGGTATTTTCTGACTGAAATTGAAGGTTCTGAGCAAAAATCTGATTCAGAGACGGAAAAGGACTGCAGATGCTGTTGGATTCTGACCTCCCTGCACTCGAAGTGGATTTTCTGGAGCTACAGAAGCCCAATTGGCGCGCTCTCAACGGCGTTGGAAAGTAGACATCCTGGGCTTTCCAGAAATATATGATAGTCCATACTTTGCCCAAGATTTGATGGCCCAAATCGGCGTAGCAATTTGGCCTCAGAAATTCCAGCGTTAAACGCCGGAACTGGCATAAAACTTGGAGTTAAACGCCCAAACTGGCATGGAAGCTGGCGTTTAACTCCAGAAAAGGTCTCTACACGAAAATGCTTCATTGCTCAGCCCAAGCACACACCAAGTGGGCCCGGAAGTGGATTTTTCTGTCATTTACTCATTTCTGTAAACCTTAGGATACTAGTTTAGTATTAATAGGACCTTTTGACATTGTTCCTGGACCTCATGACATTTTTCAACGTTTCTTTGTGTACATTCCACGGCATGAGTCTCTAAACCCCATGGTTGGGGGTGAGGAGCTCTGCTGTGTCTTGATGGATTAATGCAATTACTACTGTTTCTTATTCAATCATGCTTGCTTCGATTCTAAGATATCACTTGTTCTTAACCCGGATGAATGTGATGATCCGTGACACTCATCATCATTCTCAACTATGAACATGTGCCTGACAACCACCTCTGTTCTATTTTAGATTGAGTAGATATCTCTTGGATTCCTTAACCAGAATCTTCGTGGTATAAGCTAGAACTGATGGCGGCATTCAAGAGAATCCGGAAGGTCTAAACCTTGTCTGTGGTATTCTGAGTAGGATTCAATGACTGAATGACTGTGACGTGCTTCAAACTCCTGAAGGCGGGGCGTTAGTGACAGACGCAAAAGAATCACTGGATTCTATTCCGGCCTGATTGAGAACCGACAGATGGATAGCCGTGCCGTGACAGGGTGCGTTGAACATTTCCAATGAGAGGATGGGAGGTAGCCACTGACAACGGTGAAACCCTACATACAGCTTGCCATGGAAGGAGCCTTGCGTGTTTGATGAAGAAGACAGTAGGAAAGCAGAGATTCAGAAGATGGAGCATCTCCAAAACCTCAACCTGTTCTCCATTACTGCAATACAAGTAACCATTTTATGTTCTTTTGCTTATTACAATCAATCCTGATAATTCCTGATATCCTGATTAAGATTTACAAGATAACCATAGCTTGCTTCAAGCCGACAATCTCCGTGGGATCGACCCTTGCTCACGCAAGGTATTACTTGGACGACCCAGTGCACTTGCTGGTTAGTTGTGCGGGATTGCAAAAAGTGTGATTGCAATTTCGTGCACCAGATGGCACAAGAGGGAAGATTCTGTTTTTAATTCAGATTTTTTTTAAGTTTTCAAAGTTTTTCAAAATCAAATCTTTTTCAAATCAAATCTTTTCAATCAAATGTTTTCAAAATCAATTTCTTTTCTTTTTCAAAAATACTTGCTATCAATTAATGATTTGATTCAACATTTCAAGTATGTTGCCTTTTCTGTTGAGAAAAGTTTAATGTTTGAATCATATCTTTTCTTGTTAGCCAAGTCATTAATTTTTTAAAATCAAATCTTTTTAAATTGTTTTTCAAATCATATCTTCTCAATCATATCTTCTCAAATCACATCTTTTTTTAACCATAACTTTTTAATCATATCTTTTTCAACAAAGTTTTCAATCATATCTTCTTCAAAATCTTTTTCAAAATGTTTTTAAAATCTTTTACTTAATTTTCGAAAATTTCTTCCCCTCTTCTCACATCCTTCTATTTATGGAGTACCACTCCTCCTCAATGCACAATTTGAACTCTACCTCATTAAGTTCGAATTCTTCTACCTCTTTCTTCTATTTTTCTTTTCCTCTGAAACCTCAAGGAATCTCTATACTGTGACATAGAGGATTCCACATTTTCTTGTTCTCTTCTCTTTCATATGAGCAGGAGCAAAGACAAAAGCATTCTTGTTAAGGCTGACCCTGAACATGAAAGGACCTTGAAGCGAAAGCTAAGAGAAGCTAAGGCACAACTCTCTGTAGAGGACCTAACAGAAATCTTCAAAGAAGAAGAAACCATGGCAGCAGAAAACAACAACAACGCCAACAATGCAAGGAAGGTGCTGGGTGACTTTACTGCACCTACTCCTGACTTCTATGGGAGAAGCATATCTATCCCTGCCATTGGAGCAAACAACTTTGAGCTTAAGCCTCAATTAGTTTCTCTAATGCAACAGAATTGCAAGTTCCATGGACTTCCATTGGAAGATCCTCATCAGTTTTTAGCTGAATTCTTGCAAATCTGTGACACTGTCAAGACTAATGGGGTTGACCCTGAGGTCTACAGACTTATGCTGTTCCCTTTTGCTGTAAGAGACAGAGCTAGAATATGGTTGGACTTACAACCTAAAGACAGCCTGAACTCTTGGGAAAAGCTAGTCAATGCCTTCTTGGCAAAGTTCTTTCCACCTCAAAAATTGAGTAAGCTTAGAGTGGAAGTCCAAACCTTCAGACAGAAGGAAGGAGAATCCCTCTATGAAGCTTGGGAAAGATACAAACAATTAATCAGAAAGTGTTCCTCTGACATGCTTTCTGAATGGAGCATCATAGGTATTTTCTATGATGGTCTCTCTGAACTATCCAAGATGTCTTTGGATAGCTCTGCTGGAGGATCTCTTCATCTGAAGAAGACGCCTACAGAAAGGAATCCTGTGAACAATGGGACAAATCAGAAGAAAAGAGTTATTGAGATTGATACTCTGAATGCCGTATTGGCTCAGAACAAAATATTGACTCAGCAAGTCAATTTGATTTCTCAAAGTCTGTCTGGAATGCAAGCTGCACCAAACAGTACTAAGGATGCTTCATCTGAAGAAGAAGCTTATGATCCTGAGAACCTTTCAATGGAAGAGGTGAATTACATGGGAGAACCCTATGGAAACACCTATAATTCTTCATGGAGAAACCATCCAAATCTCTCATGGAAGGATCAACAGAGACCTCAACAAGGTTTCAACAACAATAATGGTGGAAGAAACAGGTTTAGCAATGGCAAGCCTTTTCCATCATCTTCTCAGCAACAGACAGAGAATTCTAAGCAGAACCACTCTGACTTAGCAACCATGGTCTCTGATCTAATCAAAGCCACTCAAAGTTTCATGACTGAAACAAGGTCCTCCATTAGAAACTTGGAGGCACAAGTGGGACAGCTGAGCAAGAAAATTACTGAACTCCCTCCTAGTACTCTTCCAAGCAATACAGAAGAAAATCCGAAAGGAGAGTGCAAGGCCATCAACATGGCCGAATTTGGAGAGGAGGAAGAGGCAGTGAACGCCACTGAAGAAGACCTCAATGGGCGTCCACTGACCTCCAATGAGTCCCCTAATGAGGAACCATGGGAATCTGAGGCTCAAAATGAGACCATAGAGATTCCATTAGATTTACTTCTGCCATTCATGAGCTCTGATGAGTATTCTTCCTCTGAAGAGGATGAGTATGTCACTGAAGAGCAAGTTGCTAAATACCTTGGAGCAATCATGAAGCTAAATGACAAGTTATTTGGTAATGAGACTTGGGAGGATGAACCCCTTTTGCTCACCAAAGAACTGGATGACTTGTCTAGACAGAAATTACCTCAAAAGAGACAAGATCCTGGGAAGTTTTCAATACCTTGCACCATAGGCACCATGACCTTCAAGAAGGCTCTGTGTGACTTAGGATCAAGTATAAACCTCATGCCTCTCTCTGTAATGGAGAAGCTAGGGATCTTTGAGGTACAAGCTGCAAGAATCTCACTAGAGATGGCAGACAACTCAAGAAAATAAGCTTATGGGCTAGTAGAGGATGTTCTGGTGAAGATTGAAGACCATTACATCCCTGCTGATTTCATAGTCTTAGAGACTGGGAAGTGCATGGATGAATCCATCATCCTTGGCAGACCCTTCCTAGCCACAGCAAAGGCTGTGATTAATGTGGACAGAGGAGAATTGATCATTCAAGTGAATGAATAATCCTTTGTGTTTAAGGCTCAAGGATATCCCTCTGTCACCATGGAGAGGAAGCATGAAGAGCTTCTCTCAAAACAGAGTCAAATAAGAGCCCCCACAGTCAAACTCTAAGTTTGGTGTTGGGAGGCCACAACCAAACTCTAAGTTTGGTGTTGAACCCCCACATTCAAACCCTAAGTTTGGTGTTGGGAGGTTCCAACATTGCTCTGAGTATCTGTGCGGCTCCATGAGAGCCCTCTGTCAAGCTACTGACATTAAAGAAGCGCTTGTTGGGAGGCAACCCAATGTTATATTTTATCTATTTTCTTTTGTCATTTTATGTTTTCTGTAGGTTGATGAACATGAGAAGTCACAAAATCAATTAAAAAAGCAAAAATAGAATGAAAAACAGAAAGAAAAACAGCACAACCTGGAGGAGAACTTGCTGGCGTTTAAACGCCAGTAAGGGTAGCAGTTGGGCGTTTAACGCCCAGTCTGGCACCATTCTGGGCGTTTAACGCCAGAAAGGGGCACCAGACTGGCGTTAAAAGCCAGAAAAGGGCAAGCACCTGGCGTTAAACGCCAGAAATGGGCACCAGCCCGGTGTTTAACGCCAGAATTGGCACATAGTGCATTTTTGCACGCCACTTGGTGCAGGGTTGAATTTTCCTTGACACCTCAGGATCTGTGGACCCCACAGGATCCCCACCTACCCCACCACCCTCTCTCTTCTTCACCCATTCACCAATCACCTCAACACCTCTTCCCCAAAAACCCTTCACCTATCAAATCCCATCTTTCTCTTCACCACTCACATCCATCCTTCATAAAACCCCACCTACCTCACCATTCAAAATTCAAACCACTTTCCCACCCAAACCCACCCATAATGGCCGAACCCTACCCCTCTCTTCACCCCTATATAAACCCATCTTCACTCCTTCATTTTCACACACCCTAAACACTACTTCTCCCCCTTTCGGCCGAACCACAAAGCCATCTTCATCTCCTCCATTTCTTCTTCTTCTACTCTCTTTTTTCTTCTTTTGCTCGAGGACAAGCAAACCTTTTAAGTTTGGTGTGGTAAAAGCATTGCTTTTTGTTTTTCCATAATCATTTATGGCATCCAAGGCCGGAGAAGCCTCTAGAAAGAGGAAAGGGAAGGCAAAAGCTTCCACCTCCGAGTCATGGGAGATGGAGAGATTCATCTCAAGGGTGCATCAAGACCACTTCTATGAAGTTGTGGCCTTGAAGAAGGTGATCCCCGAGGTCCCTTTCAAACTCAAAAAGAGTGAATATCCGGAGATCCGACATGAGATCCGAAGAAGAGGTTGGGAAGTTCTTACCAACCCCATTCAACAAGTCGGAATCTTAATGGTTCAAGAGTTCTATGCCAATGCATGGATCACCAAGAACCATGATCAAAGTATGAACCCGGATCCAAAGAATTGGCTTACAATGGTTCGGGGGAAATACTTAGATTTTAGTCCGAAAAATGTAAGGTTGGCATTTAACTTGCCCATGATGCAAGGAGATGAACACCCTTACACTAGAAGGGTCAACTTTGATCAAAGGTTGGACCAAGTCCTCACTGACATTTGTGAAGAGGGCGCCCAATGGAAGAGAGATTCAAGAGGGAAGCCGGTTCAACTGAGAAGGCACAACCTCAAGCCCATGGCTAGAGGATGGTTGGAGTTTATCCAACGCTCAATCATTCCCACTAGCAACCGGTCTGAAGTTACTCTAGACCGGGCCATCATGATTCATAGCATCATTATTGGAGAAGAAGTCGAAGTTCATGAGGTCATAGCCCAAGAACTTTATAAGGTGGCGGACAAGTCCTCTACCTTAGCAAGGTTAGCCTTTCCTCATCTCATTTGTCACCTCTGTTATTCAGTTGGAGTGGACATAGAAGGAGACATCCTCATTGATGAGGACAAGCCCATCATTAAGAAAAGGATAGAGCAAACAAGAGATCCCACTCATCATGAAATCCCTGAGATACCTCAAGGGATGCACTTTCCTCCACAAAACTATTGGGAGCAAATCAACACCTCCCTAGGAGAATTGAGTTCCAACATGGGACAACTAAGGGTGGAGCACCAAGAACATTCCATCCTCCTCCATGAAATTAGAGAAGATCAAAGAATCATGAGAGAGGAGCAACAAAGACAAGGAAGAGACATTGAGGAGCTCAAGCACTCCATAAGACCTTCAAGAGGAAGAATAAGCCGCCATCACTAAGGTGGACCCGTTCTTTAATTTCCTTGTTCTTTATTCTTCTGTTTTTCGAAAATTATGCTTTATGTTTATCTATGTTTGTGACTTGTGATCATTAGTGTCTTAGTGTCTATGCCTTAAAGTTATGAATGTCCTATGAATCCATCACCTCTCTTAAATGAAAAATATTCTTAATTGAAAAAAAGATGAATTGCATGAATTTTAAATTTTATAACAGATTAATTATTTTGATGTGGTGGCAACACTTTTGTTTTCTGAATGTATGCTTAAACAGTGCATATGTCTTTTGAATTTGTTGTTCATGATTGGTTGGCTCTTGAAAGAATGATGAAAAAGGAGACATGTTACTGAGGATCTGAAAAATCATAAAAATGATTCTTGAAGCAAGAAAAAGCAGTGAATACAAAAAAAAAAAAGGGGAGAACAAAAAAAAAGAAAAAAAAAAGGAGAAAGAGAAAAAGAAAGAAAAAGAAAGAAATAAAGTTGTGATCCAAGGCAAAAAGAGTGTGCTTAAGAACCCTGGACACCTCTAATTGGGGACTCTAGCAAAGCTGAGTCACAATCTGAAAAGGTTCACCCAATATGTCTGTGGCATGTATGTATCGGTGGTAATACTGGAAGACAGAGTGCTTTGGGCCACGGCCAAGACTCATAAAGTAGATGTGTTCAAGAATCATCATACTTAACTAGGAGAATCAATAACACTATCTGGATTCTGAGTTCCTATAGAAGCCAATCATTCTGAATTTCAAAGGATAGAGTGAGATGCCAAAAACTGTTCAGAGGCAAAAGCTAAAAGCCCCGCTCATCTAATTAATACTGATCTTCATAGATGTTTTGGAATTCATTGCATATTCTCTCTTTTATTATTGATTTTCAGTTGCTTGAGGACAAGCAACAATTTAAGTTTGGTGTTGTGATGAGCGGATAATTTATACGCTTTTGGCATTGTTTTTAGTTTTTAGTATGTTTTAGTTAGTTTTAGTATAATTTATTAGTTTTTAGTTAAAATTACTTTTCTGGACTTTACTATGAGTTTGTGTGTTTTCTGTGATTTCAGGTATTTTATGGCTGAAATTGAGGGACCTGAGCAAAAATCTGATTCAGAGACTGAAAAGGACAGATGCTGTGGTTTGACCTCCCTGCACTCGAAGTGGATTTTCTGGAGCTACAGAAGCCCAATTGGTGCGCTCTCAACAGCGTTGAAAAGTAGTGATCACAATTTCGCGCACCATATATCATGGTGAAAAGATGTAGAAGAACAAGGAGCTAGAGATCTTCCTCTTGGAGGATCCATCAAAAGCAGGAGACTGAGCTAGTGGAGCGTCCAACTTAAGGACGTTAAAGCAAAGTGCTGGGTGGGAGACAACCCACCATGGTATGATCGTTCTTTTTCTCTCCTTAGTTTTCTTTTTCAACAACTCTTTGGTGCACGAAATTGTGATCACTACTTTTCACAACTCAAATAATCCCTAGTAATGGCCCCAAAGACTTGGTGCTCAATACCATGGCATAAACACAACTTCGCACAACTAACCAGCAAGTGCACTGGGTCGTCCAAGTAATAAACCTTACGCGAGTAAGGGTCGATCCCACGTAGATTGTTGGTATGAAGCAAGCTATGGTCACCTTGTAAATCTCAGTTAGGCAGACTCAAATGGTTATGGATGATATATGAATAAAAGATAAAGATAAGGATAGAGATACTTATGTAATTCATTGGTGAGAACTTCAGATAAGCGAATGGAGATGCTTTGTCCCTTCCGTCTCTCTGCTT